>NC_041397.2:196372089-196522089 GCF_900747795.2 Erpetoichthys calabaricus
TCTTTCTCTTTAATTTGTGATTGAGACCTTTGACATTCCAGCTCACAAAGTTCACTGTTTGGTCATAGAGACATTGCTTCTGAATCTTTGTTGACATTTGGTAGTCTTAAATTAAGATAGTACATTATTACGTAAGTTAGCTTTAACCTTAATTTCAAATTTTGCCAGGAGTTATTGCAATGAAGCCTATTGTTGTGTTGGCACTTACAATTGTGGAGGTAAAAAGGATAGATTAGAAATCAGCTTACTCTCTCTCTCTCCCCCCACCTAATGTTTGCCTACCCCATTTCCCTTCCCAAATAAGGCTAAACCACACTTCACAAAGTCCCTGTCCTCTGACATACCTAGAGATAGAGCATGTCCAAAACAAAACAAGCCCCTGCCAGCAACAGTGTAGAAGGATTAAAGTAGAGATATCTATTAGCAATACAGTCCAAATACTATAAACCTAAAATATAATCTTAAAACAGTCCTGAAAGAATAAACCCAGGAGATGATGGAGAAGCAGATAACGTATGATACTGTAGTACAATCCTAATACAATAAACCAAGGGTATGATGATAAAGCGTCCCCTTTGGGGAGGACAAAAAAATATAATTCTAATTGTAATTAAAATTTAAAAAGAGTTGAGATGGAAATAGAATGCATAATTACAGCAAAAGTTTTATTGCGAATGGCCCAAATTACAGGTAAAATCTTCTTTGATTTGCATGGACATGATGTGACTAATGATCATATTTCAAAAAATGTCAGGATCAATTTTCTTAGGTCTTCTGCTTCATCCTGAGAACTTAAAATGTTTAGCAGGATACAAGAGGCTGTATCTGACTTCAGCTTTCCATAAGTGTTGTTTAATGCTGTAAAATGCAGCACGTTTAGCAGCTGTTGATGGTGAGAAATCAGGGAAAATATGAATGTGGTTATTTTCAAATATAATCTCGTTTCAGGCTGAGAAGTGACATTAAATTTAATGTAGATTGCAATTTGTCAAAACGTACAATAAAGCTTCTAATTTTTGAGGTATTTGATCCACGTATTCGGTAAGCTGCTGACATCTCGGTGTCTGATTTAAAGTCCTCTCCAACTTTTTTTTACAGAATAGTTAATCTATGAATTTCACTGGGTTTGGACTTTCAATGTTTTCAGGGAGACCTTCGATTCCGATATTATTCCTTCTGTATCCATCTTCCAGTGTACCTAGTCTCTTCTCCAAGCACTTTACATTCGGAATTTGTAGCGTTGCTTTGTCGTCAATGGTAGATGCCAATTGTTCAACTATTTTAATACGAGTTGTGAACATTCGCTTAACATCTTCAAGCTGAGCACGGGAACTTACCCTTTAAACTAAATATGTGTGTTGTAAACTTAATAGACTAGTAACAGGCACTGTAACTAACACATTAATCAGATTCCAAAAATGATGTAAATTTTACAAAACGATATAATTAATGAATATATTCTTGCAGTGCTCTCGAGTCCAGACCTGACGAGCATGTTCTACTGTGTTGTTACAATACAACACAATATCCATGGGTACCAACCGCCATATATTTTGGGAGGAGTGGGCAAAAATATTGGAAACATACATAATAATCGAGCAACAACAATAAATTACAACAATCCTCCTTCTGGCATAGAATAGGCATGGCAAAAAAAATAAATGATCAACATGGCAACAGGACTGCAAAAGTACACATTTATTTCCATGTATGAGTATCTCTTAAACAGGCTTAGATTAAAACTTGCGTTAAAACAAATCATGTCCTTTGTTGTTACACACCATTAATGGCTTGATAATTATACACTTTTTACAGTTGTCCTTTTACCATTGCAACTTTTCTCTAGCACCACTCCTGTATATCTGACAATGTATTATAGAAATAAGGCACTAGATGTGTATATAATTCAAGGTTTCACATTTAAATCTTTTTATTATTTCATAAAAAAAAAAATCAAACGAGAGTTACATGACAATACTTTCCTTTTTTAAAGTGCTCACTGAGGCATGCTGGTCAGGCCCGACAGTGATGAAGGGGTGGGGGGTGGGGGACTTAGTCTGGCTAATTGGCCCCCTGGAGCCTGGCTTGATTTTTGCCTGGCCTGATATATGTAGGTAAGTATATATTTTCCATCAATCGCTATCTCGCCTTGTGATATGATTTTATAGATGTAAGCTTTAACGTTTTGTGAAGTGCAACATAAAGTTTACCATTAAAAACACTGATCAGCCACAACAATAAAACCACTGACTAGTAAATTGAATAACATTGATTATCTCTTTACAATTGCACCTGTCAAAAAGAAGGATATATTAAGCACCAACTGAACAGTCAATTATTGAAGATGATGTGTTTGAACAAGGATTGATGAGTAAGCGTAAGGATCTGAGTCCCTGACAAGGGCCAAATCTTGATGACTAGTCGACTGGGTCTAAGCAATCTCAAAAATCCATCATCGAAAATGGCAAATCTTGTGGGGTGTTTCTGGTATGCAGTGGTTAGTATCTACCAAAAGTGGTCCAAAGAAGGACAACCAATGAACTGTTGACAAGGTCATGGATGCTCAAGGCTCACTGAAGCATGAGGGGAGCAAAGGCTAGCCTATTTGGTCTGATCCCACAGAGGAGCTACTGTAGCCCAACTTGCTGAAAAAAGTAATGCTGTTCAATTGATAAAAGCTGTCAGAACAAACAGTAAATTGCAACTTGGTCAGAGTGCCCATGCTGACCCGTGTCCACTGCCAAAACCACCTACAATTTGCAAGTGAGCATCAGAATTGAACCATGAAGCAATGAAAGGAGGAGGCCTGGTCTTATGATGAATCACATTTTCTTTTAAATCATGTTGTTGGCTGGATGTGTGTGTGCAATTTATCTGGCAAAAAGATAGCAGCAGGATGCAGCATGGGGAAACGACAAGCCGGTGGAGGCATTGTGATGTTCTGGGCAATGTTCTGCTGGGAAACCTTGAGTCCTAACACTCATGTGGATGTTACTTTGACACATAGCACCTACCTAAAGATTGCTGCAGACTGAGTACAACCCTTAATTGGCCCTGGTTTTCCCTGATAGTACTACCCTCTTTCAGGAGGATAATACTCCCTTGCCACACTGCAAAAATTGTTCAGGAATGTTTTGAGGTACATGATAAAGGGGTCGAGGTGTTGAATTGGTCTCCAAATTCCCCAGAAATAAATCTGATTGAGCATCTGTGGAATGTGCTAGAAAAGTCTGATCTATGGAGCCCCCCACCTCGCAGCTTACAGAACCTTAAGGGATATGTTGATATAACATCATGGTCCCAGATACCACAGGACACCTTCAGAGGTCTTGTCAGAGTACATGTCAGAGATGTTTTGGTGGCACTTGGGGAACCTTTTAAATATTGGGCAGGTGGTTTTAATGTTGAAGCCAGTTACACAACGATCAGCTAGAAGATATTAATTCCAACAAATGCAAAGATTATTCTCTAATATTTACTGATTACAATACAAAAAATGACTGAAAACTGTCACACACAGTTAGCATCAAATTGAGACACATACAATTTATGGAATCTTGGCAGCTCATTCAAAATATTTCCCATACAATAGGATATCTGTACAAAAATGTATCTTTTCTGTCTGTGTGCCATAATGTACAAAAATAAAGTTTGCACAGATAACAATCTCATCAACCAATACCATAATAAGAGATCATGGACACAAAGCAAACTAAATTCATGCAACTCAGTGACCTAGTTGTAACCATAAGCACTACAACACAACAGAACAGAACAGAACAGAAATAGCGCTCATAACTGCAAATTTTGCAATTCTACATGCATCAACACAACAAGCCTGATGAGACAGTGCAACTCCAAAACTGCACAAAAACAGAAAGGCTACACACACAAGCATGACAAAAAATGTGTTATACCTTTAAAATGTTAAAAGATGTCATAGGAGACCACTTTTCCATGAAATTCTCTATTAGGCACCTGTGATATTTACTATCTAACAAAATGTACTACAAAAAGGGACCATGGTCTGCTGAATTCTTGTCATAGGTATATACAGTGCATCTGGAAAGTATTCACAGCGCATCTCTTTTTCCACATTTTGTTACAGCCTTATTCCAAAATGGATTAAATTCATTTTTTTCCTCAGAATTCTACACACAACACTCCATAATGACAACGTGAAAAAAGTTTACTTGAGGTTTTTGCAAATTTATTAAAAATAAAAAAATTGAGAAAGCACATGTACATAAGTATTCACAGCCTTTGCCGTGAAGCTCGAAATTGAGCTCAGGTACATCCTGTTTCCCCTGATCATCCTTGAGATGTTTCTGCAGCTTAATTGGAGTCCACCTGTGGTAAATTCAGTTGGTTGGACATGATTTGGAAAAGGACACACCTATCTATATAAGGTTCCACAGTTGACAGTTCATGTCAGAGCACAAACCAAGCATGATGTCAAAGGAATCCTTGAGTGGCCCAGCCAGAGCCCAGACTTGAATCCGATTGAACATCTCTGGAGAGATCTTAAAATGGCTGTGCACTGACGCTTCCCATCCAACCTGATGGAGCTTGAGAGGTGCTGCAAAGAGGAATGGGCGAAACTGGACAAGGATAAGTGTGCCAAGCTTGTGGCATCATATTCAAAAAGACTTGAGGCTGTAATTACTGCCAAAGGTGCATCGACAAAGTATTGAGCAAAGGCTGTGAATACTTATGTACATGTGATTTCTCCGTTTTTTTATTTTTAATAAATCTGCAAAAACCTCAAGTAAACTTTTTTCACGTTGTCATTATGGGGTGTTGTGTGCAGAATTCTGAGGAAAAAAATGAATTTATTCCGTTTTGGAATAAGGCTGTAACATAACAAAATGTGGAAAAAGTGATGTGCTGTGAATACTTTCTGGATGCACTGTACAGCTTAAAGTAACTCAATTCCTCATTCATATCACATTTTTTATTCCAATTATTTTATATGAGGTCCATATCAGACATTAGCATGTGTACAGATATCTATCTGTCTTGAATATGCCTTTCACGTGCAAAATAAACAAAACCAAATTTGTCACACAAATACAGCCTATAGGGCACCAAGGTCACCAACAGCATGCTGGCCACTGTACTACTTAACATTGTTTTAAATGCATGACATCTGCGAATTTGTCAGCTCATAATGACAAGAAAGAGAAAAGGAAAGATCACAGCTGTTGCTTTGACAACATTTATCCTTTCTGCATCTGTGTGTAGAATCCCTCTCACAAGAGAAAACCTTCTCACCACAAACCCTTGCAGAAGACAAAATCCAGTGCTGGTAACAACAAGAAGGGAAAGGTTTGCAAAACAGTGGCCTTACAATTAAAGAATGTCAAGGTAGAATATTGATTACTGTCAATGCCATTCCCATTAGAAAACATATAGAACTTGAGCTGCATTTACTGCCAACAGTCACCACAAACGCTTATTATGCTCATCACCTTGCTTTATTTATTTGGTATGCTGAATCAGTACTGTCATCAGTCTTGATTTTCAATGCCAAGATACAATGAAGGCTGCATAAACAGTGAAGTAACATTAGTTGAGGAGTGCACAAAGCATTTCCAGGCAATATTGATTCATGCATTGAAACACAGGTCATATTTAGTATATACAAATGTAGTTTAAATCCAGACTGAAAAGTTGTGTTTTTACTTGACACATATAGAAAATTAACACACAGAGCAAAGAAGATCTGCTTTTCCTCTCAGTAAGATGACCATTTTCAGTTTTTTCTTGTTTTTGTATAACTGAACTTGACAATGTCTGGTGTGGATTGTGGCAAAAAAAAAAAAAAAAAAACTAACTCTGAAAATAAACAAAATACAAAAAGTACAGAGCTTTCATTTTCATTGTTATATTACTCTGAGTTACTTTATGAATCCTTAAAGCCCACATTTGACTCTGGCCCCTGCTGCATAACCAGATAAAAGTGTTGGGGGAAAAAAAGTTGGTTATTCTTGCACATTTTGATGCATCTAACTACAAATTTACAATTGTTTGGTCAGTTGTTTTCTGCACCACCCATTCCTTTCATTGATTCAGGTTTCTCTGTCAGTCATCTGAAGCTTTAAGCTGGATGGAAACAAAGTAGTTCAACTAGGCACAGGCTTTTTACCATTAAAAGTAAATATATTTTTATTATATACACATTTGCATTTTTAATAAATTAAACATATACTTTGTTTTTTAAATTGCTATTGTTAATTTGTTTCGCAGTATACCATTCAGTGAAAGTCCAATGGCAGCCGGTAACCCAAGGAAAATCTCAACTGTCCCATTGACTCATTCAAGCTTATATACTGTATATAGGCAGTGGATAGCAATCTTACATACACCCTTATTGAAATTACACATTTTGTTGTAAAGATCAAGCAAAATGGATTGTTTTATGGGGATCCCATAGTGAAACAGCCAAAACATGTCAAAATATGCAGAAATAAAGTTAAAAATGTAAAAACAAACTGAATAGATACAGTATATATATATATATATATATATATATATATATATATATATATATATATATATATATATTATATATATCAGGAAGTATAAAAATAAACTGGGAAACCCAAAGAATGAAAAAGCACAAAAAAGAAGCAGAAACACATGAGTATAACTGACATGAAAACAAAAACACTAAACAAAACCATGAAAATAAATACAAAATATAAAAAAAATTAAATACAAAAAAATCAAGTGGAAATGAAAAAATTATTCAGAAAATATAAAAATAAAAAAGATTGCATAAAGATTGACGGGCACGCAAACAAAAAGTAGCTTGTACATGGAAGGCTATGCAAAATACTCCCTGAGTAACTAAAAGAAGCATTGTAGAGAAAAAAATGCATGTCTTAGGATTGTGGAGTAAACCACTAACAACATGAAAACACTGAAAATCCACAAAGAAACACCTCTGCTGGGATCTGAATTAAGTGCAGCATCTGTGAAAGGCAGCCAAATTTCTCATTACACCACAACAATAGGTAAGAGGGAATATCATGAAAACCACTCACTCAAACAAAACAAATCAAATTCAAAAAGATTTTTTCATAAGAATTTAAAACAACAACAAGAAATACAAGAGAGTAACAAAAAGTAGCAAAAATAATTTCAAAAAGAAAGCAAATTCAACAAACAATAACAAGAAATGGCAATTCAAACAGAATGCAGGGGATCAAAATCCAAAACCAGAAGCACAAAAATAAAAAATAAAAAACAGGAAACAAAATCGTAATCATGATGCCGAAGCTGCTGAGCCTTCCTCAGCTTTGGCTTAAATACTGCTGGCCAGTACCCAGCTGTCTAATTAGGTGACCCCACATCTTGAGGCTCCATATACACGCAGCAGAGCAGTTAGCAAAAACAGTAAGTACATACTGTATTTGACATAAAGCATAAAAAAAAAATGACTAAACACCATATCGGTAAAAATCATAATATTATATAAACAAAGGCTAAACAGAACCAAAAACAGAATTAGTAACATATTATTTAAAAAATTTAATTTAAAAAAGATTAAAACAAACTTTAGCCAGGGCAACAACACTAGCAACAACTCCATGACTTTAGAATATGAAGGGAAAACATAAGTACCATAAAATACGCTATAAACATGTAGTAAGTAAATAAGTATTTCCCCCATGTCTTTTTTTAATATTTTTATTTTTGTTGTTTTGGAGTTTGTGTTATCCCTTTTTGTTTTTATCCTTTTCATTTTGTTCACATAGTTCTTTATTTTAGGATATTTAATTTTGTTTTTATGATTTTGTATTGTGTTTTATGTTTGCTTTATTTTTGTTAAATCTCCATGTGTTACTCAATGTTTGGGATATTGATTTGTTTCTGTATATTTCAAGTCGTTCTGTATGCTTTGAGTTATTTGTGTTTTGTAATTGGTTTTTTGTGTGATCTGACTTGTTTGGGTATTTATACTTATAATTTCAAGTTCAACTTGTTATTTCGTTTTTGTTTGTTTTGTAGGTTTTCATCTGTTTGTTGTAGTTTCCAATTTGATCTTCTCTGTTACATTTCAGAAACATTGTACACACCTGTTATGTATATATGAGAATGTAATATTAAATACTAGCCAACGCCGCATAATCACGCCGCTTTTTAAATGATTTTTAAGCACAGGGAAAAAAATGAACATTTGAAAAATCCGTAATTTAATAAACCACCAAGAAAAGTAACATTGCAACAATGCACGCTACGAACCAACATACAATCATCGTTCAGTATGCACTGCCTGCTCATGTGCCCGCCCCCAACTCCTCACCTGAGTCGGTTTCGTCTGTGTACAGTCCACATGCACCTGTGAGTCACGCTGACTGTTCATTTTCCAAACACTACCTCAGCCCCTTTTGTCTCTGCTACAGTCCACATGCACCTCTGAGCCACGTTGTCTTTTCATTGTTCTTTGCGGTTCCGGCTGCTTTTCTATATATAATCCACCAAGTCACCCGACCATGGTAGTAGCAAGGGGGGTGTGTGTATAAAGGGCATGGACGTAATCAGTGTGAGTGTATGACCCGCACTTACTGGGAATTCCTCGTTTGTGGGGAACAATTGCAAGCCCCTATCTCCAGCACGAATGGGGTTCAACGGCTTACCCATGTCTCTCGGCACCGGGTAGACACACGTTGATCCATTCAGTGTAGCGGGCGTGCAGTACCGGACATCCAAGGGCATCACAGACCAGTTAATGCTCAATCTCACGTGGCTGAAAGCCACTTGTCTCTCTAAGAAGTTGGACGCTGACCGCTCTTGGGTCACGTAACTATTTAGCAGGCGGGAGTCTCGTTCGTTTTCGGAATTAACCAGACAAATCGCTCCACCAACTAAGAACGGCCATGCACCACCACCCACAGAATCGAGAAAGAGCTATCAATCCGTCAATCCTCTCCGTGTCCGGGCCGGGTGAGGTTTCCCGTGTTCAGTCAAATTAAGCAAAAGGCTTCACACCTGGTGGTGCCCTTCCGTCTATTCCTTTAAGTTTCAGCTTTGCAAACATACTCCCGCCCCCTCCCCCCCCCCCCCGTAACCAAATTACTTTGGTTACTCGGTTGGTCGCCCGGCGGGTTATGGGAATGATGCCGCCGGATCGCTTGTCGGCATCGTTTATGGTCGGAACTACGACAGTATGTGACCGTCTTCGAACCTCCGACTTTCGTTCTTGATTAACGAAAACATTCTTTGCTCTCGCTCGAATTGTTGGCGGGCGTGTGCCATGGTCGGCTGCTTAGTGAATTGTTGGTGGGCGGGGCTCTGTGTTGTCGGTGGGCATGGCTCTGTGAGTTGTCATCGTATCCCATGGTCTTAGCGTTGGCGGGTGTGGCTATGCCGTGCGTATCCCATGGTTGTCTTGCTTGTTTTGTTGGCTATGCCGTGCGTATCCCATGGTTGTTTTGCTTGTTCTGTCGGCTTAGTGAATTATATATATATAGATATTTTTTATATATATTTGGTAATTTATGTTACAAAACAGTTGCATAAAATATGTGATGTGCCTACACCTGGGCATGTTTTTTGATGGAACTCATATGTATGTTTCATCCATACATCCTCTTCCGCTTATCTGAGATCGGGTCACGGGGGCAGCAGCTTGAGCAGAGATACCCTGACTTCCCTCTCCTCGGCCACTTCTTCTAGCTCTTCCAGGAGAATCCCAAGGCGTTCCCATGCCAGCCGAGAGACATGGGGGCCTCCTCCCAGTTAGACATGCCTGGAACACCTCACCAGGGAGGCGTCTTGGAGGCATCCTGATCAGATGCCCGAGCCACCTCTTCTGTCTCCTCTCAATGCGGAGGAGCAGCGGCTCTACTCCGAGCCCCTCCCGGATGACTGAGCTTCTCACCCTGTCTTTAAAGGAAAGCCCAGACACCCTACGGAGGAAAACTCATTTCAGCCGCTTGTATTCACGATCTCGTTCCTTCGGTCACTACCCATAGCTTATGACCATAGGTGAGGGTAGGAACGTAGATCGACTGGTAAATTGAGAGCTTTGCCTTGCGGCTCAGCTCCTTCTTCACCACGACAGACCGATCCGCCTGTTGATCTCCCGCTCTATTCTTCCCTCACTCGTGAACAAGATCCCGAGATACTTGAACTCCTCCACTTGGGGCAGGATCTCGCTCCCAACCCTGAGAGGGCATTCCACCCTTTTTCGGCTGAGGACCATGGTCTCGGATTTGGAGGTGCTGATTCCCATCCCAGCCGCTTCACACTCAGCTGCGAACCGATCCAGAGAGAGCTGAAGATCACGGCCTGATGAAGCTAACATATACTGTATGTATCTTTAGTAAATAAAATATAGTAAGTTTGATAATTGCTGCATTTATTAATGCATTGGTTTTCTGTTGTGTAACTGTAAAAACACAACAGAATTGGTGACGAGAGAAAGAAAAAAACCCGTTGCATGCCGAATGTTCAAAACAAATTGAACTTCACCACTTTGAATTGAGTGAATTATCTATGTTTTCAGTGCTCTACGTGGCATCTTGAAGCGAGCACCCTGGGCCTGCAAGAAGAGACATGGATAAAACAGACAAGGGAGTAAAGCATGTTTAACACTAGAATTACCAGAGTCTAAGAAAAAACTCGTAGATCCGGCCCACCTTAAAACCGTTCTCTGCTCTCTTTTGTCTTCTAAATGTGCCAATTAACATGAAGCAGCAAGTAGCCAGCTATTCCATCCCCCACCGCCGCAGAACATTCACTAAGTTTTCCCAGCTCATACCTTCTTTGATTATCTGGGAGTGACTGAAGTGCTGGAGTTTTAGAGTGGAAATAATAGATCGCTATTTGGAACACACGCAGTTCATGTGTGTTCCGTTTCTACAGTAATCTGTGTAAACACATTTTTAAAACAGAAACGTTTTTCATGTTTTAGTAGTAAATGACATCTAACATCACCCCCCCACCCCCCGATCTGACTCTAAGAAACAGCGCAAGTACAGACGCAAACCAAGTGTATGTGTGTACTGTATAATATTAAAAAAAAGAGTAGCTTACTACTGAAAACAGCAAATATAGGAGTGAGTGGGGATCGAACCAGGGACTCTTGATCACACTTGGTTTGCGTCTGTTTCTTAGAGTCAGATGTAATGTTAGAGCGCATGAGCTTATTCAGTGCTGCAGGATCAACGCACATGTTGATCTTTTTTTCTTTCAGTAATCGCGCCAACATAAATCCACACCCGATCTGATGCTGTTAATTTTCAAATAATATTACATTAGTGCGATGATGTTTTCACATATATTGTCTCTTTCTTTCAGGTGTGTAATAGGAACCACAGCATAGAGAGAAGCGTGTACATTGTAACAGGTGCACACGTTGTAAATATAGGAAAAACTATCCTTGCGTGTGTGTGAACAGTTAACATTTGAATCTGATGATTGCATATAGCGCTGAACTTACTGCTCTGTACTATTCTATCCTCCACATGTCGTGGAGTACAAAAGAAACAGCATACAGCAACATGTGGGGACTGGAAAGATCGGGGAAAAAAAAACACGTAGTCACTGATTACAAACTGCAAGATGTTATGCGAATGAATATGAATAATATGAATAATGTTGCATCCGTGCCACAGAGTTTTCCGAAATGTACTATACAGGTCATAAAATGAATAATTCCAAATATCATATATACCTACGTCTGTGTTTTTTTGACATCATACACCATAAGGTGCACATTAATTCAGCATGAGCAGGAACGCTCAATAAAACTGAATAAAAAAAAAAAATCAAGTGACGGTGAGACAGAAGTAGGCAGATTCGCCAGCGTTTGTGTGTCAGCTTTTATCCCTCCAGATGAGAGAATGTCCAGTTCCATGGTCTCAAAACACCACTCACATCTCCAGTTATTCCGTTTCAAATAAAAAATAACAGCATCAGATCCCTGGTTTGTTGGGGGATGGGGGGGGTGATAGTATGTATCGTGATCGTAATTTAGAGAGAAGTAAAAAAAAACGGTAACTTTTACAAGTCCTATAAATGCACACCGTGTGTTACAGACGCAAACCAAATGTATGTGTGTACTGTATAATATTAACAAAAGGAGCAGCTCACTACTGAAAATGGCAAATATAGGAGTTAGTGGGGATCGAACCGGGGACTCTTGATTACAAGTCAGCATATCTTACCGCTACGCCACAGAAGCTGTTGTATCATCCTTGAACCTTTTGTGAAAGTGTTTACTTGATCTTTGGACTTCAGGCTTCATACATTGTATAGTTTATGCCTACATTTTGTCATTCCAAATAGCAATCTATTATTTCCACTGTAAAACTCCAGCACTTCATTCACTCCAAGATAATCATACAAGGCATGAGCTGGGAAAAGATGATGTCACTGAAGCTGCTCTTCTGTCTGGAGATGACACTGTTTAGTGGATGCAGTGGATTCTCCATAATTGATAGGAGCCTGCTGAGTGCCCGCCTCTCTGCCACAGCTGTCAAACTGTCCAGCTCCATGCCAACAATAGAGCCTGCCTTCCTCAACAGTTTGTCCAGGCGTGAGGCATCTTTCTTCTTAATGCTGCCTCCCCAGCACACCACCGCGTAGAAGAGGGCGCTCGCCACAACCATCTGATAGAACATCTGCAGCATCTTATTGCAGATGTTGAAGGACGCCAGCCTTCTAAGGAAGTATAACTGGCTCTGTCCTTTCTTACACAGAGCATCAGTATTGGCAGTCCAGTCTAATTTATTATCCAGCTGCACTCCCAGGTATTTATAGGTCTGCACCATTTGCACACAGTCACCTCTGATGATCACGGGGTCCATGAGGGGTCTGGGCCTCCTAAAATCCACCACCAGCTCTTTGGTTTTGCTGGTGTTCAGGTGTAGGGGGTTTGAGTCACACTATTTAACAAAGTCATTGATTAGGTCCCTATACTCCTCCTCCTGCCCACTCCTGATGCAGCCCACGATAGCAGTGTCGTCAGTGAACTTTTGCACATGGCAGGACTCCGAGTTGTATTGGAAGTCTGATGTATATAGGCTGAACAGGACCGGAGAAAGTACAGTCCCCTGTGGCGCTCCTGTGTTGCTGACCACAATGTCAGACGTGCAGTTCCCAAGACGCACATACTGAGGTCTGTCTTTAAGATAGTCCACGATCCATGCCACCAGGTATGAATCTACTCCCATCTCTGTCAGCTTGTCCCTAAGGAGCAGAGGTTGGATTGTGTTGAAGGCGCTAGAGAAGTCTAGAAACATAATTCTTACAGCACCACTGCCTCTGTCCAAGTGGGAGAGGGATCGGTGTAGCATATAGATGATGGCATCCTCCGCTCCCACCTTCTCCTGATATGCAAACTGCAGAGGGTCAAGGGCGTGTTGAACCTGTGGCCTCAGGTGGTGAAGCAGCAGCCTCTCCATGGTCTTCATCACATGTGATGTCAGAGCAACAGGCCAGAAGTCATTCAGCTCACTAGGACGTGATACCTTTGGGACTGGGGTGATGCAAGATGTTTTCCAAAGCCTCGGGACTTTCCCCTGTTCCAGGCTCAGGTTGAAGATGCGCTGTAGAGGACCCCCCAGCTCAGATGCACAGACCTTCAGCAGTCACGGCGATACTCCATCTGGACCCGCTGCTTTGCTGGCACAAAGTCTCCTTAGCTCTCTCCTCACCTGCGCTGTTTTAATTGTGGGTGGGGATGTCTCTCCTATGCTGGTATCAACAGAAGGATGTGTGGAGGGTGCAGTACTCTGAGGTGAGAGTGAGAGTGGGTTAGGGTGGTCAAACCTGCTAAAGAAGTTGCTCATTTGGTTTGCTCTCTTCACGTCTCTCGATGGTGGCACCCTGCTTCGAGCTGCAGCCAGTGATGATCTTCATCCCATCCCACACTTCCTTCATGCTGTTATTCTGCAACTTCTGCTCCAGCTTTCTCCTGTACTACTGCTTCGCCGCCCTGAGCTGGACTCGGAGTTCCTTCTGCACGTGCTTGAGCTCATTCTGGTCACCACCTTTAAAAGCCCTTCTCTTCTGGTTCAAAAGGCCCTTGATGTCACTTGTAATCCATTGCTTGTTGTTAGCATAGCAGCGTACAGTTCTTACTGGAACTACAATGTCCATACAGAAGTTGATGTAGTCAGTAGTGCAGTCAACAACTTCCTCAATGTTCTCACTATGTGATCCCTGCAGGATATCCCAGTCTGTAGTTCCAAAGCATTCTCTCAGAACCTTCTCTGCCTCCAGGGACCACTTCCTGAATGAGCCTGTGGTTGTAGGTAGGACCCTCACTCTTGGTTTGTAGTGAGGCTGAAGCAGAACCAGGTTATGATCTGCTTTCCCAATCGCAGGCAGCGGGGTGGTGCTGTATGCGTCTTTAACGTTTGCATACAGTAAATCAATAGTCTTATTTCCCCGGGTGTTACAGTCCACATACTGGGAGAAGGCAGGTAATGTTTTGTCCAGCGTCACATGGTTAAAGTCTCCAGCGATTAGCACAAGTGCCTCAGGGTGCTGCGTTTGTAACTTAGCAACAGCAGATTGGATGATGTCACTCGCTGACTCCACGTCTGCCCGAGGAGGAATGTATACAATAACAACAATGACGTGTCCAAACTCTCTGGGGAAGTAGTAGGGATGCAAACTTACGGCCAACAGTTCGATGTCCCTGCAGCAAATGGAGACTTTGACATTAACATGTCCAGAGTTACACCACCGTGTATTAACATAGAGAGCGAGTCCTCCTCCTTTGTGCTTCCCGCCGGTACTTGCATCTCTGTCCGCTCTAATTGTGCTAAACCCGGGTAGCTCCACGTTAGTATCTGGGATGGTGGTAGTTAGCCACGTTTCGCAAAAGTACAACAAACTGCATTCTCTGTAGGTTCTGACATTTTTCACCAGCACAGCCAGTTCGTCGATCTTATTTGAGATTGAGTTCACATTTCCCAGAATCACAGAAGGCACAGAAGGCTTAAAACACCACTTTCTCACAAGCCGCTTCATTTTTAGCTTAGTGCCGGCTCTGCTGCCATGATACCGCCTTCTTACCTCGTCGGGTAAATATGTAACCACACCGGCACTGGCATTTGTTCTCAGCGCTCGAAGTTGAGTACTTGAATAGACAAGTCTCGGCGTGTAAAAATCCATGCCCATGTTGTAAAAGTAAGTGTGTCCAGGGAACGAATCCACATAAAATAAAGTGATAGGAGTGATCAATAAAAAAGAGAAAAATAATAGTAGAAAAATAAAGTCGTACACGGAGCTGCTGAAAAGGCTGCCACTCTTGGCGGCGCCTGAGCCATAGAACTTAGTGAACGTTCTGCAGCGGTGGGGGATTGAATAGCCGGCTGTTGCTGCTCGTGTTAATCGGCACATTTAGAAGACAAAGGAGAGGTGAGAACGGTTTTAAGGTGGGCCGGATCTACGAGTTTTTTCGTAGACTCTGGTAATTCTAGTGTTAAAGAATCAAAAACAAAATGTAAGGATGCATAGTACAAATGGCTGCTTTTGATAGCACTGAGGAGGAGGAACTTTGAGACTTGAACAGTACTTCCTCACAAATGATATTGGAAATGAGAGAAAGATAGCTGAGCTTTTAAGTGCAATGGGCCCGAAAACGTATTGTTGCACAGTTTAATGGCATCAATGAAACCAGCAGAAAAATCATTTAAACGTATTGTGGATTTATTGCAAGCACATTTAAAACCAAAGCTGATGATTATTGCCAAGCGGTTTCATTTTCATCAATGGAATCCACAGAAAAATTAGACAATTGGGGACTATATTGTTGAGCTAAGGTGGCTTTCGGAGAACTGCCAGTTTAGCGAGGGCTTGTCCGACGTGCTAAGAGATCGACTCACATGTGGGCTGCACAACAAGAGTATGCAGAAATGGCTCCTCACAGAAAGAGAATTAACATTGCATTGCACATTGGAAATAGCGATTTCTAAGGAAATGGCAGAAAAAGACATCCGGGAACTTCAGTGAAAAGTGACTTCACAGTGCAGTGTCAATAAGACTGTAGCAAAGCATGCTGAGAAAATGCAGTCTTGTTTTAGATTTGGAAAAAAAATTGCACATTCTGACTTAATGTTGGTTTAAATATAAAGATTGCAGGCAGTGTAATAAAAAGGCACATCCAGAACATGTGCAGAATGAAAGAAAATAAAGGAAAGTTGCGTAAAATTGTAATAATAGTAAAAAGGTCCACGATATTGACAAAACCAACTCCAGGGAATCTGAAAATGAACATTTGTGTTGTCTAGAGCTTCATTCTATTAAACACATTAACTGCAAAATAACATGTGTGACACACAAAGTTGAAGGAGTGACATTAAAAAAGAAGTTAGACACTGGATCAGCCCTGTCAATTATTTCAGAAAAAGATTCCCAAATGTGAAACTGAAATGCAACTAATACTGAAAACATACACAGGTGAAAAGAGTGTTCCGATTGGTAAACTTAAGGTGAAAATTGCATATGAAAGACCAAGACATCTGATCAATTTATATGTGCTACCAAGAGGGGGAATTCCATTATCTGGACGTGAATGGAAAAAATGTATCCAGCTTAACTGGCAGTCTATAAAAAAAAAATAAAATAAATCAGATCACCTCAGGGCAGAACACATGTCCTACAGAAGAAAAGCTGAATTCACGATTGGCTCACTATATCCTCTCTAAAGTCAATTGGATTGAGTGAGCAACACCCATCATGCTAGTGATCAAGAAAAATGGTCGCATCTGTGGTGACTTTAAAATCAGAATAAACTCTGTACTGCATGTCAATCAATATCCTTTACCATGCATAGAGGATATCTCTGCCTCACTTGCTGGTGGTGAGTACTTTTTAAAGATAGATTTGACCCAAACGTATTTACAGATGGAATTAAATGAGTCATCTAAAAAGCACCTCACAATTACTACTCACAAAGGACTCTTCCATTATAACAGACTGGTTTTCGGAGTTTAGTCAGTTCCTGCCATGTGACGGAGAGCAATGGATCAGGTGCTATAGGACATTCCTGGTACTCAGTGTTACTTAGATGACATAATTGTGACCGATAGTGATAATAGTGCACATCTGGCAAACCTTGAAGTAGTCCTTACTAGACTGGTACAATTAAACTGAGAACCAATAAAAGTAAATGCCAGCTCTTTATAATGACTCCCTAGAGTACTGTGGACATATTATTGATAAGAATGGCCTACATAAATCCCTGGACAAGACTGATGAAATCTTGAAGGCAACCCAACCTGATAATGTGACCCAGTTATTTTCTTTCCTAGGCCTTATAAATTACTAGCACAGAATTTAGCCAAACCTTTCAACATTGTAACAACCACTAATCTGTTTACTGCAGTAGGGAAGTAAATGGGAGTGTCATAAAATAGTGCATAAGCATTTAAAACTGCCAAGTAGCTGATTACATCTGATAAAGTGCTGCCACATTTTAATCCAAAGTTGCCATTGCGCCTGGCTTGTGATGCATCACCATATGGCAGAGGTGCTGTTCTGTCTCACAAGATGCTTGATGGCACAGAATGACCAATTGCTTTTGCATCAAGGTCCCTAAGTGCTGCTGAAAAGAATGCACAGATAGACAGGATAAGCCTAAGCCTAGTGTGGTTGGTGAAGAAATTTAATCAACATCTACATGGTAAACATTTCATATTAGTCACTGATCATCAGCCCTTTGGTGCTATTTTCAATCCTCAGATGTCTGTTCCAGAATTGGCTGCAGCACACTTATAAAGATGGGCTTTATTTTTAGGTGGCCATGACTACCAAATTGAATTCAGAGGCACAAAACAACATGTAAATGCAGATAGACTCTCTCGCCTATCAAGTGAGTTTAATGGAATTAAAAACCTTTCCAATCTAGCTGAAATTTTCTACCTAGCACAACTGGAGCCCTTACCAATTACAAGTGCTCAAATTCAAAAACAGGGTAGTCGAGATCTCACTATGGCCACATTATTTGACTTGATAATAAAAGGTTGGCCTTCTAGAAGTGATGCTGATCTCCTGGAGTACAGTAATCCCTCCTCCATCGCGGGGGTTGCGTTCCAGAGCCACCCGCGAAATAAGAAAATCCGCGAAGTAGAAACCATATGTTTATATGGTTATTTTTATATTGTCATGCTTGGGTCACAGATTTGCGCAGAAACACAGGAGGTTGTAGAGAGACAGGAACGTTATTCAAACACTGCAAACAAACATTTGTCTCTTTTTCAAAAGTTTAAACTGTGCTCCATGACAAGACAGAGATGACAGTTCCGTCTCACAATTAAAAGAATGCAAACATATCTTTCTCTTCAAAGGAGTCAGGACAGAGACTATCATAAAGGCAGAGGAAAATCAATAGGGCTGTTTGGCTTTTAAGTATGCGAAGCACCGCGGCACAAAGCTGTTGAAGGCGGCAGCTCACACCCCCTCCGTCAAGAGCACAGAAAGAGAGAGAGAGACAGAGAAAAACAAGCAAGCAAAAATCAATACGTGCCCTTCGAGCTTTTAAGTATGCGAAGCACTTGTGCAGCATGTCGTTTCAGGAAGCAGCTGCACAAAAGATAGCAACGTGAAGATAATCTTTCAGCATTTTTAGACGAGCGTCCGTATCGTCTAGGTGTGCGAAAGGCCCCCCTGCTCAATCCCCCTATGTCAGGATCAGAGAAAGTCAGCGCAAGAGAGACAGAGAAAAGTAAGCTGGGTAGCTTCTCAGCCATCTGCCAATAGCGTCCCTTGTATGAAATCAACTGGGCAAACCAACTGAGGAAGCATGTACCAGAAATTAAAAGACCCATTGTTCGCAGAAACCCGTGAAGCAGCGAAAAATCCGCGATATATATTTAAATATGCTTACATATAAAATCCGCGATGGAGTGAAGCCGCGAAAGGCGAAGCGTGATATAGCAAGGGATTACTGTACACAAATAGACGTGAACAGTTATCATTTTGTCAAGGATGCATTATGTGGGGAACAAGAGTGATTGTGTCTCCAAAACTTTGTCCAAAAATACTTGAGGCACTTCATGAAGTTCATTTAGGTGTTGTAAAGATGAAATGCTTAGGCCAGAACTACATATGGTAGCCTGGAATCAACCTTAACATAGAGAATCTGACCAAGTCGTGCACAGGATGCCAACAGACTCCACCACAGCCCCAAAACGCTCCCCTTCATACCTGGGAATGGCCAAGGTCTGGCAATAACTTCACACTGACTATGCAGGACCTTTCCATGAGGGAATGTTTCTTGTTGTAGTTGATGCACATTCTAAATCGTCAGAATTTTTTGCAGTGAAAAAGCAACATCATCTAAAACCATAGATATACTCCACACTATACTTGCATGTATAGGTCTTCCAGATCAACTAGTCAGCGACATTGGAACTCTGTTTACAACCACAGAGTTCCAGGCGTTTGTCAAAAAGAATGGCATTAAGCACACCATCCTCCAACAAATGGTCTCATTGAATGTTTTCTTCAGTCTTTCAAACTATCTATGAAAGCGATGGAAAAGGAAAAAGGTTCTGCACATGAGAAAATTGTAAACTTCCTTGTAGCCTATCGAAACACAGCTCACTCAATCACAGGTCAGACACCAGCAATGCTTTTCTTGGGAAGAAGTTTGAGGTTGTGTTTGGATCTGCTGAAGCCTGAGTTGCATAAACATGTCCAAAACTAAAAACTAGCTTAGAATACTTGAAGTTGGACAAAATGTACTTGCCAGAGACTACCGACACTCAAATCAGAGATCATACCTTTGTAAGATTGTGTCATGGACTAACACAGGTTGGCCATGACACAGTCTGGTGTAGACATATTCAGCAGCTGCTAGATTCACAGGATCAGGATCTCACAGCATAAGACACTACTGTGGAGATGATTGTTCCTCAGCCTTCAAATGAAATTACTTTTATGACACCTGATGTGTTCGTTGCTACTGGTGAAACTCAGCCTCAAGAATCTGCTAAATCAACCTCATCTCAAATGCCTGCTTCACCAACACAAGAAAGGCGCTATCCTGAGAGGATGCGCAAACATCTTGAAAGGCTGAACTTGTAGTCAATGTTAACACACAAGTACTTAAAAGTTTTGTTTGCTTTGGTAAATGGGGTTTCCCAATATACAAATGTTTTGTATAGATACTTTTAAGTTTATTTTTGCCATATATTTGTTTGCTAATTAAACAAAAATACTGTTACACATCAAGGCTGGGTGGGAGGAAATGTGAGAATTTAATAATAAATATATGGACAATATGGTACACCTAGGTATTAATGCTAATTTTTTTCCTGGAATTGTTGTATACTGTATATCTTCAGTAAGTAAAATAACAGAAGTTTGATACTTGCTGCATCCTTATTAATGCATTGGTTTGCTGTTGTGCAAGTGCAAAAACACATCACCACCCCTTATAATGGTATTCAGATTTAACCAATCACATTCCAAGTCATGTTCACATGTAATTATTCTTCACTTATCAGAATCGCTTCAGATTATGTCAAGTCCTAAATAAAATTATCTGTCCAGGGGTCTACTTTGGCTCTCTAACCTTGACTGAGTGTGTATTTGTGTGTGACTGGGTATGCACTGCGATTACTGACACAATATCAAGATTTGGTCTCTGTCACGCATATAATGTTTTTATTGTAGTGTCCATGTGGAGCCCTGCACTGCACCACACTCCAGCTCCTCTTATTGCAGAATTAAAATAAGCCAATCATAAAATCGATAAATAAATCATATATAGTATGTAAGCCATAACATATTTATTTTTAGTTATAACATAACCATTAATTCTGGGATCTGACATAAAGGGGCAATTTAGAGTCACCAGTTTACTTAACTTGCATACATTTGAAATGGGTGAGGAAAAGCTAGAATACATAGAAGAGGTCTACACAGATGAAAGTGGCTGAGCTGTAATTTAAGCCAAGTACTCTGAAGCTGTGCTGTCTACCATGACATTGTGCCATCTTTGTTTTTATTGTGGAGATACAAATTTGTCTCATAGATTTAGGGACTAACATTCTTCAGCTTGTTTGCATGTTTCCCAGTATTTAAATTGAGTTTTTCTGTTTAGTTTGGCATCCTCCCACGTACCATAGACTTTAATGTTTAGTTGTGTAGCTTCTCTAAATTATCCAAATATTAGTAAGACAATATATGTGAATGAATATACCTTATGATGAATTAGTGTCCTACCAAAAGTTTGCCCAGACTTGTCCCCAGGGCTGCCGGTGTAGGCTGAGCCTGCCCTTTACCCTATAATACAGAAAGGAAATTCAGTAAATGTATGTATGCATGAACTTTAACAAAGTATACATTATTCATTTTCCACATTAAAATTCAGAAAATGTTACGTTGCTTTATATTCATGAATCAAACAAACACTTGCCAATTCTGGGCAGCAGCACAATTGTAAAAGAAGAGGGCAGAATGTATGGTGCAGTTAAAAAGCTATAAGGTTTAACTTATTTAAAAAATCCACTTTTACAGAAGAAAGAACAATGACATTTTTTGTGATGTTCACCCAATAAAGAAGATGCAACAGTTACTGCTGGTGATCCGCCTTGTCTGCACAAAGGCACCCTTGCTAAATAACATGAAACCTGCAAATATTTATCCTTGATCAGCAGACTTAAATGTAATCAGAAGCATCTGGGAGTATTCAAGATGATGCCAAAAAATACAAAATATTAATGAAAAATTTAAAGATGGTCAGGAAAGGATTTAAAGAGTTATGAAGCAATAGAGTGTTTCTGATTGGTTCCTAATACATTTGCCACTTATATAAATGTCTTGGGGGACATTAAAGAAAAACTGGAAAATTTCCAAAGTCATCTCATAAAATAATGCAGAGACAGTAAGTAATTGTACTTTAGGCAAATGTAGTAAATGTACATCTAATAAAGTTAGAAAAATGAATATTTGAAATTTAATAAAAAATAAAACAATAATAATGATAAAATCATTACAGGTAGTGTCACAGGTGGTTCCAGAAGGATGAACATTCATGATTGGGGCTACCAACAAGTAAACACTGCTATGGAGCATGGATAGGGTAGGATCAGATGCAGGTAGGATTAAATGTTTATTTATATATTCAATTCACTAGTCTTAATACTCTTTATTTATGCATCTCCATACAAGTCACCGTCTCCTGTACTGGAATTCAGCGGTAGGTCTTACATTCTAGCAATGTGAACTTTTGCCTTAGTCCCAAATCAAGTCTATCAGCAAACACAATCCAACGGTCGAGCATCCTAACCCATGTACAGCTGGCTCCACTCCATCCCACACAATGGAGAAATTTGTGTCCACAAAACATAAAGCAGAGGATGAACCAACCCCAACTGCCCCAAGTGTTATAGCTACAAAAAAAGATAAGAAAACACGATAAGGCATACTGCATTTCTCCCACAGCTTTACCAGTACTATGGTTGGTACAAACGAGACACCACAGTATGTTGCACGTCTTAATATATGAGCCGCCATCAACAGTTTGAAGCTGCACAAGTTGAGATGCCATCTGGAGACTTTACACCATGAACACAAGGACATGTCACATGATTTCCTCAAAAAGAAATGAAAAAAATGTCATGCTCAGCAGAGCAGTTTTATTAAAACCGCATCTGTGCCTGGTAATGCTCAAATTGCTTCCTTCAAAGTAGCCTTCCGATTCGGCCAGTGTAAAATGCCCCACACTAGAGCAAAATTAACTCTCCTCACCAATATTATTGTGGTTTCCACTACAATCGATGAAGCAACAGCTGGCAAACTGACTTTTTTTCTCTATCACACAGTACCATTGTGAGCCACTATTATAACATGTCAAAAGAAATGGAGGAGCAGCTTATTGACAATATCAGAGACAGACATTTCACTCCTTCAGTTGAACGAGGCAACCAACAGCAACAAAGACTGTCTATTACATCTAACATACGTCAGATGTTAATAGAAATTATTGAAGGAGAATTTGTTTTACTGCACACATGTAAATAACAGAAGTACTGCATAAACACTTGTCAAATCATAGATGACTACTTGAAAGAGGCTGTTGCGAAATGGGTAGACTGTGTGGAGATCTGCACAGACAGGGCTCCAGCAATGGCTAGGAATGGAAGGGGTTTACAACTGCTCATCAAACATATTTCTCCCAAAGGGCAATGGACACAATGAGTTATTCACAGAGAGGTGTTTACATCTCAACAGCTTAGTCCCAAGCTCAGCAATGTAATAACAGATGTTATTGCTTCACTAAACTATATCAAAACAAGACCAGTCAAAGCTTTGACATTTTCCATACTTTTTAAGGAAACAGAATCTACAAACACTGGTGTTTTATTTTACAGCAAATTCCGATGACTGTGAAATGGAAAGGTAATATCAGCAGAGGATCCAGCTTGGCTGCTCCCAGCGACTTCAGACCAGTTTTTCTTATTTCATATGTCATGAAGACCTTTTGCAGGCTGGTCTGCAAACAGCTCTGACCCCTGGTTTCAGAACATCTTGATGCTGTGCACTTTGCCTAACAGGCACATATAAGTGTAGAGGATATTCTGATCTTTGTGCTCCACAGAGTCTACTTCCACTTGGACAAAGCCAACAAATCAGAATAATGTTCTTTGATATGACCAGTGCCATCAACACCATTCTGCATCATCAACTGGGGAAAAAGCTCAAGACTATGCATCTTGATGCCCCCACAATCTCCTGGATCATGGACGACCTGCCCAACAGACAGCAGCTTGTAAGGCTCAAGGGCTGAGCTTCAGAAATGATAATGTATATACAGGAGGCACCTTTGGGAACTGTCCTGTCTTCCTTCCTGTTTACCTTCTACACAACAGAGTTGCGGTTCAGTACCAACACTTGCCATTTATTGAAATTCTCAGATGACACCTCCATAATATGCTCCATTAATAATATAGGTGAGTCGGAGTACAGGAGGATTGTGGAGGATTTCATATTGTGGTACAGGGAGAACCACCTGCAGCTCAACCTCAGCAAGACAAAACAGTTGGTGGTAGATTTCCAAAATGTCAAAGACCCTTCAAGGTCAGTCACCATTCAGTGGGAGGATGTGGAAGTGACGCAGAGCTACAAGTTCCTGGGGATTCATATACACAGCAAACTGGGCTGGTTGGACAACACTGTGTGATGTACAAGAAGGGCCAAAACAGACTGTACTTCCAGAGGAGACTCGGTCTTTCGATGATTGGAACAAGGTGCTGGCAATGTTTCACCAGTCTGTAGTAGGCAATGTATTGTGCAATACTGTGGTATCCTGGAGAACCATCTTGATTTCAAAAGATGCACAATGCCTGAATAAACTTAACAGGAAGACCTGCTCCATTACTGAGCTGACCCTGGACACACTGAAAAAGAATATGGTAGAAGAACTTGGTGCCATCATGAAATATCCCATCCAATTGGCACTCTTTTGGAGCACTATTAGTCACAGGCTCATTTCTCCAAGATGTGCTAAGAAGCACCTGTGGGGATCATTTCCGCCCACTGCTACTGGGCAATTTCAATGCTTCCTCCCGAATTCTCAGACTGTTACACTCCAAGGTCATTTTGCTATTTCTGCACCAATTTTTTTTTGTTTGTTTGTTTTTCAATTAATTTATTGTGTTTTGTATATTTTTGTATATCCCCACCGCAGGACACACACACACACCAAGCACACACTAGGGACAATTTAGGATTGCCAATGCACATATCTTGCATGTCTTTGGACTGTGGGAGGAAACCGGAACACCCGGAGGAAACCCATGCAGACACGGGGAGAACCCAGGAAGCAAACCCAAGTCTCCTTACTACGAGGCAGCAGCACTACCACTGCACCACCGTGCCGCCCCTATTTTATTAATTCATAATAAAATATTTTCTATATCCTGCTTTCTTTTTAATTGACTCTTAGCACATAAGCAAATTGAAGTATTTTATCATCTCATGATCATGACATTCTCACACTTTTGTCATGGTAAGGATAGTCCTGGAGATAAAGTTTCATTCATG
This sequence comes from Erpetoichthys calabaricus, assembly GCF_900747795.2. Classification (NCBI taxonomy): domain Eukaryota; kingdom Metazoa; phylum Chordata; class Cladistia; order Polypteriformes; family Polypteridae; genus Erpetoichthys; species Erpetoichthys calabaricus. The sequence continues at coordinate 196,397,110 of NC_041397.2, forward strand.
TGTTTACAAATTGTTAGTAAGTTGTATAAATGCATTCTGTTAATTTGTTAACAACATTTATTGCTTTATCTAGTGAATAAATATTTTACATTTTGACTATGAAATAAAAATACTAGTTTTGCATAAAATTAATGCTTCTTGAATTATTTTTCAATGTATTTATGTACTGCGGTGGGCTGGCGCCCTGCCCGCGGTTTGTTTCCTGCCTTGCGCCCTGTGTTGGCTGGGATTGGCTCCAGCAGACCCCCATGACCCTGTAGTTAGGATATAGCGGGTTGGATAATGGATGGATGGATGTATTTATGTATACTGCTCAAAAAATTAAAGGAACACTTAAATACACTGGATCTCGAAATATTCAAGTTGAAAATCTTTACTGAGGAGTACTGTGTAGTTCATTGAGAACAAAATGATTTCACAACTGTCAATGGAAACCATAATCACCAACTCACTGAGGGCTGAATTCAACATCACACCAAAAAGTCTAAAATTGAAATCACAGGCTGATGCAACTTGTGTAAATTTCATCATAGCAACTCATAATGTGACTAAGTAGTGTGTATGGCCAACACATGCTCCTGATGAGACAGTGAATGGTGTCTTGGGGGATATCCTCCCAGACCTCAATCACGGCATCAGTGAGCTCTTGGAAATTCTGTGGCACTACTTGGTGGCACTGTATGCACTGATACATAATGTCTCAGAGGTTCTCAAATGGATTAAGATATGGGAATATGTGGGCCAGTCAATGGCATTAATGAATTCGTCACCCAGGAACTACCTACACACTCTGGTCACATGTGGCCAGGCATTGTGCTGCAACAGCAGGAACCCAGGGTCCACTGCACCAACCCAAAGTCTGACAGTGGTTTGAAGGATTTCAACCCGGTACCTAACAGAAGTCAGGTTACTGTTGCCTAGCACATGAAGATCTGTGCGACCCACCAAGGATGTGCCTCTCCAGATCATCACTGACCTACCACCTAACTGGTTATGCTGGATGATGTTGCAGGCTGCATAACATTTACCACGGTGTCTCCACACACTTTCGCGTTTGTCACATATGCTCAGTGTGAATCTGCTGTTATCTGTGAAGGGAACGGGGCACCAATGGCAGAGCTGCCACTTGTGTTATTCTCTGGCTAATGTCAATTGAGCTGCACAGTTACAGGATGTGACCACAGGTCCCACTAGAGGATGTTGTGCCCTCATACCACCCTCATGGAGTCTGTTTCTGACAGTTTGGTCAGAAACTTGCACACCAGTAGCCAGCTGGTTTATAAGGCTCTGGCAGTGAACCTCTTGTTCATCCTCACACAAAGGAGCAGAGCTGATGCCATTCTACAGCGCTGTCCAGCTCTCCTTGTGTAATGGCCCATTCTCCTAGCATCTCCTCCATGCTCTTGAGACTGTCCTGGGAAACACAGCAAACAGCACAGCAGGAGCTGGACTACCTGTGCAACCTGAATTGGCTGGAGGTACTGCCTCATGCTACCAGTAGTGACAAGGACACTAGCAAACCACAAAACTAGAGAAGAATCAATCAGGATAAGGAGAGAGCAATTCTCTGTGGCAATCACCTGGAAAACTATTCCCTTTTTGGGGGTTGTCTTGCTGTTGCCTCTCCAGTGCACCTGTTGCCACTTATATTTGCACCAAAGCAGGTGAAGTTGATTCACATTCGCTTAGGCTTCCTACCTGGACAGATTGATATCCTTGAAGCTTAACTGACTTGGTGTCAGGACTGTGATGATTAAGTGTTCCCTTCATTTTTTTGACCAGTGTATGTATTTATGCATGTATATCTTTTCAGACTGAGTAAGAAATTACAATTCCGGTGTGACCTTTGGGAATTTCAGCGTACTCCTATATTCCATGTATGTTATGACAATTGGTGAAACTAAACTTACCAAAATGAGTGAATGTGCATTCCAATCAACTGGTATTCCATTCAGTGTGGTTATTGTGTTGCATAAGATACTATTATGAAAGAGAATGTTAATTGTGACATACACTAAAAAGCATAACAGTAACATAAGCAATGGTGCTACATGATTTATCAAGCAGAAATTCGATGGATAGAAGACAAAGTCATGGAAGGATAGGGGATGGAAAAGAGATTTTCAGAAGCAGGTCCTAAACAGAATACGACACTGTCTCTTTGCATTAAGGACTGGACTTCTCAGTCAATTATGGCAAAAAGCTGACTTCTATAGAACCAGCTGGGAAATATACTCTACATATTTTGCAATTTATGAAAAACTAGACTTTTCTCATCACTGCATGAATGACTAGCCTTATTGTTGTTGTTTTCATAAATGCTTCCACTTTCAGGTCTAACTATAAAAGCGTTTAATGGTGGGTGAAGCAACATGCTAAATGGATGGCTCTCTGTATCAGGGCCCTCTAATAGTTGTACATTACAGTGAAATTTGGAAGTAAAATCAGCTCTAGTCTGCAAAAGGCCATACATGTGGCAGAATGTTCATTTCCTAGCAGAAACACATCCTAAAATAAATAAAAACCACACTAGAGTAATTTAAATGCAACATTTTGGGAATTTAAAAAGTTTGCAAAGTCAACTGTGTAAATGCAGTGTGAAAATGTGTAATACTGGTAAGGACTTATAATAGGACACTTCTGTAATTTCTGCTAGATGTGCCACTGCCAAATGCAAATTCACAGGTATAAATAGTGATACAGTCATTTAAAGTAATGAGATGTCACAGTAGTTTGTGCTACCACCTCACTGATGAAACATTCTGAGTTCAAATCTCTCAACCATTTGTTATCTGTAAGGAATTTTTCATTTGCTTTGTGTCTGAATGGTCTTTGCTCTGTGTTGGATTTTCCTTGTAAAATTCCTCAAATTTTATACACTCATGTTATACATGTAACTTATTAGGAGAATCTGTATACCTGCTTACCCATGCAACTATCTAATCAGCCAATCACATACAGTAGCAGCAGCTCAATGACTAAAATGATGCAGATACAGCTCAGGACCATCAATCAATGTTTACATCAAACACCAGAATGGGGGAAAAATGTTATCTCAGTGAATCATTGAATGATTGTTGGTGCTAGACAGGCTGGTTTGAGTGGTTCTGTAACTGCCAATTCTCTAGAGTTTACTCAGAATGGTGCAATATACAAAAAATGTTTAGTGAACGGCAGTTCTGCAAACAGAAATACCTTGCTGATGAGAGCGGTCAGAAAATGATCAGACTGGTTTGAGTTAACAGAAAGGCTACAGTATCTCACATAACGACTATGTACAACTGTGGTGAACAGAAAAACCATCTCAGAATTCACAACATGTTGAACCTTGGATGGATGAGCTACAAAAGCAGAAGAACATGTTGGGTTCCACTGCTGCCACCAAGTACAGAAATCTGGGGCTGCCATGGGCACAGGGTCACCAAAACTGTACAATCAAAGAGTGGAAAAATGACACACAAATGTTAGGATCTGAATTTAATGCCAACAGCATGATTCCATGCACTCAACTTGCCTTGTGTCAAGGGAGCAGGCTGCTCATGGTGGTGTGATGGTGTGGGGAAAGTTTTCTTGGCACACTTGGGTCTGTTAATATCAATCAATCATAACTTGAATACCATGGCCTATATGAATATTGTTGCTGATCATGTGCATCCTTTCATGGCCAAAGTTTATCCAACTTCTAATTGCTAATTCCTGCACGATAATGCCCCATGTTACACAGGAAACATGATCTCAAACTGGTTTCATGAAAATGACAATAAATTCAGTGTTCTTCAGTGTCCTTCCCTGCCATCATATCTGAATATAATAGAACACTTTTGGGATGTTTTAGGACAGGAGAGTTTAAGCATGAATGAGCAGCTGACAACTCTGCAGAAACTGCATAATGCAGTCATGTCAACATGGAACATGACTATAATCTGAAAGTAATGTTTTCCATCTTGTTGAATCCATGCTACAAAAACAGGCTGTTCTGAGAGCAAAGGATGTGCTATCCTGTGTTAGTATGCTGTTACTAATAATTTGCTCAATGAGGGTATATGAAGTTGACTTATGATTCTAAATAGGAAATATGAGTGTTAGTCAGTCCTGAAATTAAGTGGATTAAGTTGATTGAAGGGTGTTATTTTACTGAATGTTACTATTAATTTGGAATGATTTATAGAATTTTGTTTTTACTTACACGTTAGAGTGTTTCAGGTTTATCAAAGTCAAAAATCCCTTCAAACTAGAAATTGTAAACCACTTCAACAGTACATCTTTCAGGAAGAAAAGTTATTTTATAAAATTTTTAGCTATGAAAGAAAGACAACAGTCCAGTATATTATAGTCGAACTGCAGGGAATACAATGTAGTTTATTGTGATTTTTCCATACAATATGACACAACGTACCAAGATTGTGTATGTCGGTTATTTCTTGTTTATGTTTAATCTTCTTTCATAAAGAAAACAAAATTAGGATACTATGTTATTTTGGATGTTGTATTTAAAAAAATTACACAAACTGCTATTTACATGAAATATCCTTTTAATTATATTTTAGGCTACAATCCTTGTTTGTTATTGTCCTTTTGCTTCTAAAAAATTCTAAAAACTTCTATAAAATTTTACAAAGTGGCAGAGGTGGATCAGTTCCATATAGTCTTTGGTTAACTGATAGTAATATTATCCCAATATTTTACAGGGATGTCTTCCAAAAACTGTAAGGGTTATACACTTCAGCACTTCTGCGTAACTAAATTTTTCCTAATCTCTGATGGAATGTATTTTGAAACAATGCTATATTTTCCTTGATTATGTGCTTCATTATTTAACTGGAAGATTTTGAATGGATTAACTTGTTTAGCCAATGAATTTGCTCTGATAAAAGGGAATATTAGAATTCATAACCACATTGAAAATGTTTACATTTTCATAATGATTATTCATGAACTGCTTATGAATGTTTTGAGTACAAAAGGCCAGAACTTATCTTTACATTATACTTTGGGATTAATAAAGTATCTATCTATCTATCTATCTATCTATCTATCTATCTATCTATCTATCTATCTATCTATCTATCTATCTATCTATCTAATCCCATGAAAACAAGCAATAGTATTTTATTTGTAAAATTTACTGTATTATGGTTGTTGGTGTTGAATTTGTGGAAGGGAAACATCTTTTGATCATTACTGTGCTTGGATGACAGATTTGCATCCAGGCTGTGATGCCTTCTGTGTGGAGGTTGCATGCTATTACAGTTATCATTTTCATGTTTTTCCTATGAGTCCTAAGGTTGCTTTAGTGTAAAATCTGTGTGGATATGCTTGTCTGTGTTTGGTGTTAGACTCAGATTTTGTTCAAGATTGTCACTTGCCATGTGCTATCTCCTGCTGAGGAAGACTCTTACTCCCTTTTTCCTTGACTGGGTTAGAATATACAGTATATTACAAATGAATGGACGAGAGGCTGATTATTCAGCATACTTAGCAATTGTGCTTTAATATAATTATTCTTTCTTCCTAATATTTAATAGAAAGATTCTTTTTAATTTTAATAGCAATTTGTTTAAAGAGATGTATGCAAGTTTGCATTTACACATTTCATTACAAAATATTGTTGTATTCATAGATGACTCCTGCTTTTTACCATGTATTCTCTTGTTATTTACTTTTACATTAAATCATTTGTTTGAAGCTTATGAAAAGATTCTTACAAAAGATGTCAAGCATAAATCGAGTAAACATCAGCTTGGGGACACTTTTGAAACAGGACAACAAGTTTACAAAATTGACCACTGCAAGTGAGCAGCCCTTAACCAAACAAAAACACAAGACTAATTACTCTTTTTTGTAGCTAAAGAATCTAGTATCAATACCATTAATATACATCATGAACCCAGCCACAGGGGATGCACAAACAAGTGTGTTTCTTCGTGCCAGTCCCAAGCCCGGATAAATGCGGAGGGTTACGTCAGGAAGGGAATCCGGTGTAAAATTTTGCCAAATCAATATGTGGACAACAATTCAAATTTCCATACCAGATTGGTCGAGACCTGGGTTAACAACGACCGCCACCAGTACTGTTAGCCAACAGGGTGGAGGCAGAAATTGGGCTACTATTGGCTGATGTAGGAGAAGAAGAGGGGGGAGACGTGTCCAGAGGCAGGAGGAAAGGAGGAAGGTAAAGAAAGTGGAACTGAGGGTAGGAACTTTGAATGTTAGCAGTATGACTTGTAAGGGGAGAGAGCAGATATGATGGAAAGAAGGAAGGTTGATATATTGTGCGTGCAAGAGACTAAATGGAAGGGGAGTAAGGCCAGGTGGATCCGAGGTGGATTCAAACTGATCTATCAAGGTGTGGATGGGAGGAGAAATGGAGTAAGGGTTATTCTGAAGGAACAGTACGTCAAGAGTGTTTTGGAGGGGAAAAGAGTGTCAGACAGAGTAATGATTATGAAGCTGGAAATTGGAGGTGTGATGATGAATGTTGCGATGGAGAAGAAAGAAGATTTCTGGATTGAATTGGATAAAGTGATGAACAGTGTACCCAAGGGACAGAATGTGGTGATTGAAGCGGATTTCAATGGACATGTTTGTGAAAGGAACAGAGGAGACGAGGAAATGATGGGTAGGTATGGTGTCAAAGAGAGGAATGAAGAAGGTCAGATGATAGTGGATTTTGCAAAGGATGGGCATGGCTGTGGTGAATATGTATTTTAAGAAGAGGGAGGAACATAGGGTGACGTACAAGAGTGGAGGAAGAGGCACACAGGTAGATTAGACTCTATGCAGAAGAGTCAATCTGAAGGAGATTGAAGACTGCAGAGGGGTGGCAGGGAAAAGTGTAGTTAAGCAGCATAAGATAGAGAGTGAGGGCAAGGATCAAATGGTGGAAGTTGAAAAAGGAAGACTGCAAGGTTGAGTTTAGGGAGGAGGTGAGACAGGCACTGGGTGGCAGTGAAGAGTTACCAGACAGTTGGGCAACTACAGCAGATGTAGTAAGGGTGACAGCAAGAAGGTTGCTTGGTGTGACATCTGGACAGAGGAAGGAGGAAAAGGAAACCTGGTGGTGGAATGGGGAAATACTGGAGATTATACAGAGGAAGAGGATGGTGAATAAAATGTGGGATAGTCAGAGAGATGTAGAAAGTAGAAAAGAGTACAAGAAGATAAGGCGCAACGTGAAGAGAGAAGTGGCGAAGGCGTATGATGAGTTGTATGAGAGGTTGGACACTAAGGAGGGAGAAAAGCACCTGTACTGATTGGCTAGACAGAGGGACCGAGCTGGGAAAGATGTGCAACAGGTTAGGGTAATAAAGGATAAAGATGGAAACATACTCACAAGCGAGAAGAGTGTGTTGAAAAGATGGAAAGAGTACTTTAAGAGGCTGATGAGAACGAGAAAGAGAGAAGGTTGGATGATGTGGAGATAGGGAATCAGGAAGTGCAATGGATTAGCAAGGAGGAAGCAAGGTCAGCTATGAAGAGGATGAAAAACGGAAAGGCCATTGGTCCTGATGACAACCTGTGGAAGCATGGAGGTGTTTAGGAGAGATGGCAGTGGAGTTTTTAACCAGATTGTTTAATTGAATCTTGGAAAGTGAGAGGATGACTGAGAAGTGGAGAAGAAGTGTAGTGGTGCCAATATTTAAGAATAAGAGGGATGTGCAGAACTGTAGTAACTACAGGGGGATAAAATTGATAAGCCACAGCATGAAGTTATGGGAAAGAGTATTGGAAGCTAGGTTAAGAAGTGAGGTGAATATTAGTGAGCAGCAGTATGGTTTCATGCCAAGAAAGAACACCACAGATGTGATTTTTGCTCTGAGGATGTTGGTGGAGAAGTTTAGAGAAGGCCAGAAGGAGTTACATTGCGTCTTTGTGGACCTGGAGAAAGCATATGACAGGGTGAGGAGAGGGGAGCTGTGGTATTGTATGAGGAAGTCAGGAGTGGCAGAGAAGTACGTACGAGTTGTACAGGATACATACGAGGAAACTGTGACAATGGTGAGGTCTGCGGTAGGAGTGACTGATGCATTCAAGGTGAAAGTGGGACTACTTCAGGGATTGGCTCTGAGCCCATTCTTATTTGCAATGGTGATGGACAGGTTGACAGACGAGATTAGACAGGAGTCCCCATGGACTATGATGTTTGCTGATGACATTGTGATCTGTAGCGAGAGTAGGGAGCAGGTGAGGAGACCCTGGAGAGTTGGACATATACTCTGGAGAGGAGAGGAATGAAGGTCAGTAGGAACAGGACAGAATACATGTGTGTAAATGAGAGAGAGGTCAGTGAAATGGTGAGGATGCAAGGAGTAGAGCTGGCGAAGGTGGACGAGTTTAAATACTTGGGATCAACAGTACAGAGTAATAGGGATTGTAGAATAAAGGTGAAAAAGAGAGTGCAGGTTGGGTGAAGATGGTGGCACTGAACAGAAAGCAGGAGACAGAGCTGGAGGTAGCAGAGTTAAAGATGCTAAGATTTGCACTGGGTATGACGAGGATGGATAGGATTAGGCACAAGTACATTAGAGTGTCAGCTCAAGTTGGACGGTTGGGAGACAAAGTCAGAGAGTGAGATTGCGTTGGTTTGGACATATGCAGAGGAGAGATGCTGAGTATATTGGGAGAAGTATGTTAAGGATAGAGCTGCCAGGTAAGAGGAAAAGAGGAAGGCCTAAGAGGAGGTTTATGTATGTGGTGAGAGAGGACATGCAGGTGCTAAATGTCACAGAGCAAGATGTAGAGGACAGGAAGATATGGAAAAAGATGATATGCTGTGGTAGCCCCTAACGGGATCAGCCGAAAGAAAAAACATTTATAAAAAGTGACTTTGTTAAATATAAGCCATGCCAGTGCCTAATCATTTAACATATTGACACCTAATTATAGAAAAGGTGTCAATTTAAGACATGCTGTTATTTTTTTGGTTGTGTAAATATCTAAGAAATTGACATAAATTAAACAGATGCAACCATATAAAGAACACTTTTGATTTTTTTTTTCTTAATCAAAAAAAGTAAAGAGCTTAAAATCCAGCCTTGCCTCTAGTCATAGCAACTGGACACAACAAACAAAACAGATATATTAAAAGTTTGAATTTATGGTCACTATTAAAAGTTAAAAAAAAACTTCATCTGCACTGTTTAATTTATATGCTTGGCATTGTTACAGCCTTCTTAGATCAACATAATGCACCAAACAATTTTCAAAACTATGATATAACAAACTAAGCAGTCGCTATACTGAATGGCACATTAGTGGTGAAATCAGTTGAAAAACTTGTATGGAGAAGTATTTATTCTCCTACTTTCTCATGTCTCTATGTTCTTTTCCCCATTAACTTTTAAGTATATTTTACTCTTTTTGGCTGTTATCTTGAAAATCAAATATTTAAACAAAGCTTTAGAGTGAATTAATATATTGGTAGAGTAAGGACGAATGAGTTCACCCTTAGTTGTGGCAAGAACATGTCATCACTGAAGTGCAGTGGGATTGCAAGATCAATACTCTTACATTCTCCCATTCTTAAATTATCCAACTGAAATCAGATTTGCCTTTAGCACTTACTGAAGCTTATCTTCACCTATAACCAAACACTTAATGTACTGCTGAGCTACAGATGCTTAAGACACCTTATCAATAGAACTAAAGAAACTATATTTGCTGGTGGGAAGTGGTTAAATCACTGCATCACAAGTTTCTCATCTTTTTTTGTTCATATTAATTTAGGTTATTCCAAAATTTGTTTTAAATATAAATGTTTTGGTTTAAGTTTAAATATTTTACTATGAATGTTTCTCCTATATATTTGCCTTCTTCACCAATTGTGAAAATGTCCATCCATCCACCCATTATCCAACCCGCTATATCCTAACTACAGGGTAACAGGGGGTCTGCTGGAGCCAAACCCAGCCAACACAGGGCGCAAGGAAACAAACCCCGGGCAGGGCACCAGCCCACTGCAGGGTGCGCACATACACACACCCACACACTAGGGACAATTTAGAATTGCCAATGCACCTAACCTGCACGTCTTTGGACTGTGGGAGGAAACCGGTGTACCCGGAGGAAACCCACGCAGACAACATGCAAACTTCACGTAGGGAGGACCCGGGAAGTGAACCCAGGTCTCCTTACTGCGAGGCAACAGCACTACCCACTGCGCCACCGTGCCGCTCACAATTATTTTAAGTTATATCAATTAAATTTTAATGTACAACCTTACTCCACATGTGTCCTAATGTTATGTAATTTATTCCAGTCTTTATAAGTATTAACTCTGGCACCCTGTCATTGTCTATGTGTAGCATACAAGTTTGTCCCGTCTGCATGGGTTTTGCTCTAAATAATCCTATTTTTCTCCTAAATCTATAAAGGTACACAGTATAGGTTAACTGATGACTTCAAATTAGCCCCAATGTGAGCAACTGCGTGTATGTTATGCATATGTGCTTTATGACAGATTGGCACCCACTTCAGCGTTGGTTCCTATCATGTGTCATGTGCTGCCAGGCACCCCACGACTCTGAACTGGTTTATGCAGGTTTGAGAATGTTTATGTGTGTGTATTTCAAGAGAGAAGTGTAACACTATTATCAAACCAATACTGTATCTTTAAATTAACAATGAAACTAATGGTATGTTTAGATAAAGCCTGTCAGTTAAAGAAAAAATATCAGTAGAATTATTAATATCTATATCTTAAAAACTTAAACCCATTTATTGATACACTATAACCACAAATTATTCAAAATAAAGTTGCTTCAACGCATAACGAATGTCAGTGGGTACAATGGGCTGTAACTTTATCAGTTATGATGGCCAATGAATATATATGGTTTTCTCAGATTTACTATCTGTCACACAACAACTTAATGACTGATTGGTATCATCACAGGTGAAATCTTATTTGATATTTTGCGACTTGCAGATATTGGTGTGTATCCTGGCTATTTTCGGGTTTGAATCAACTTTATTTCGAATAATTTGTGATTATAGTGCACCACTGCCCATGTGAGAGTAATCCTTGATAAAGGAACCAGGTTGGTTCTGAAACATGTAGGAAGGAATATCTGTATTTTGGTATATTGCGACAAGTCCTCTTTTCACAGCATTTAACACATGGGATTGATTTTCCTTTTGATTTCTTTTTGCTTTGTGCCCTACCCTACTCATCTATGGGGGAGGAGCGAAAGCTTTAGATTCATCAAAAGTTTTGATCTCGAAGTTTTAGGGTCCCCTGATACCAAAAACTTTGATATCTCGATGATGGGTGTGTGTCTGTCAGTGTGTCACAGTTTCTTGAGGAAGGTCTAGCACTAAAATGGCTGGAAGGAAAAATACCAAACTTGAAATTTAAGCTTGTTATGAGATGACGATGTGCTGATTAGTTTTTGAGCCAAATCACTCAAGAGAAAGAGGCACTCTAGTGGAACCCTCAAATACCATAATTCTGCAATTCATTATGAATTCTTCTCGTCAATTGCTATAATGACCTATTTTATGATCAGAAAGATCAGCTTCAGAGCGGTAAATAATTACTGAAATGTTATAGAATAGTTTGGGTAACTTGGTTCCTAGGGCGCTAACCCTACTGACGCTCACAACCACATTTGATGTTGTTTTGATACTATCGCTTTTGATACTGTTGCTTTTGCTGATTTTCCTTTATACCATTTATTGTGATATGCTTTGTATGGTGGGGGTTTTAGAGTTTTTATCGCAAGGGCACTTTATTTGTAGAATATTTTGTTGATGAAAATATATGATGAATTTAGCACCCAGTGTATATTGTTGAGGTGCAATTCTGATTATCGATAAATGAGTTTTTGTTTTTAAGATATAGATATTTATAATTGTACTGAAATTTTCCTTTAACTGACCGGCGTAATCTAACCTTAACAGTCAGTTTCATTGTAAATTTAAATTAATTGCTCAAAGACTGCTTTTCTGATATTATTTAAACTTTTACTTTTTGTTGATTTATTTTGCCAAAATGCATGGAATTTAATTAAATTATTGTTGCTTCTTATTTGTTTTATCTTTTTAGCTGAATGCCTTTATTTCCATAACCCAAACTGCTCTAACTTCGAATGACTATGGAACCTATTTCTAGGACAAAATACTCAACACCTGCACTCAATTTGACCTACATGTGGTTTGGGGAGAGATTTTCATCTCTAGTTTATTGGACCCAACACCCAACAAAACTGCAATGTGCGGCTCAACCCATTCTTCTTTGGCTATCATTTAAAAAAATCTTTCTTCTCATCACCAATATATTATGCCTTAAATCCTATCTCTTCAAATTATTCAAAGTTGTCTTTCTTGGTCTTATTCCATTCCTCAATTTTTTTCTGAATCATTCCAACACACCGCTTCTTAAAAATTAATTTGTGCTCTTTTGTACTATAAAAGTACAGAGTTCTCTCTCTTTTACATTACTACTCCACAAATGTAGAATATGCTTTCCACACTCATTATGCTTCCTTCTTTCACTATATTGTTCTCCTTAAAACCTACAAGACTAGTTATTTAACAAACACAAATGTACAAAACCGACTTAATCCAATCCAGAGTTTGTTTGTCTGCCTTGTGTAGTATAGTGAATCGCTTGTAGGGATCAATTTTAAGGCACATCAGGGGAATGATGGTAAACACAAATGACTATTCATATATTCTTCGCTTCCTTTCTCAGATATTAAGCTAACAAAACACAATTGAGGGCGGCATGGTGGCGCAGTGGTAGCGCTGCTGCCTCGCAGTTAGGAGACGCGGGTTCGCTTCCCGGGTCCTCCCTGCGTGGAGTTTGCATGTTCTCCCCACGTCTGCATGGGTTTCCTCCGGGCGCTCCAGTTTCCTCCCACAGTCCAAAGACATGCAGGTTAGGTGGATTGGTGATTCTAAATTGGCCCTAGTGTGTGCTTGGTGTGTGGGTGTGTTTGTGTGTGTCCTGCGGTGGGTTGGCACCCTGCCCGGGATTGGTTCGTGCCCTGTGTTGGCTGGGATTGGCTCCAGCAGACCCCCGTGACCCTGTGTTCGGATTCAGTGGGTTGGAAAATGGATGGATGGAAAACACAATTGAAGCAGACCCTAATCCTTTCCTTCCATTCCCTGCACCTTTAAAGGACAATAACACAGAAAGTGAGCATCATTATCCTTCTTAGTGTTACAAGTTTTCTTGAAAAAAACATATAAAAAAATGTTGCATTTTTGGCTTGAAAAATTAAATGTTGATTAAATCTGATCTTTTAACTGTAAAACGTACAAAAAACTAAGTAAGAAATGTACAAAGTATAATAATGATACAAATAATAATAATAATGAAAAATAATGCTAATACCATATATACTGTTAAAATGTGTAATTTGTGTGGTATATCTTGACGCATGGTGAAATACACAATCCAATGTCACAGTCGGGATAATACTAGTGTGATTCCTTGCAGATGTTCTTTACAAACTGATCAGCTTTTGAAATGCACACTGTACAGGTGCGATTAACATAAGCATCACTTCGGATTCATCAGAATCACTTTTAATTTCACTGTCCATTTCAGTTTCACTGCCTGAAGACAGACTCACTTCGTAATCACTGCTCGTATCACTGTTAAGTGCTAGGCTGCTGAAAAACGTTTCTTACGAGATGCCATTATGTGGATAGGAGAGGAAGTGTTTGCACCATAGCCTCGGTAACACTTGGGCCTGGCACTCACGCAAGACACACCTATATCAGTTCTTAAGCAGCGCTTGGCACTAATGCTACTGGCACTTTTACGGCTGGATTAATCCTCGCGGATGCGAATGACACTCAGGACAAACGTTTTTAGCACTGTTTTTACAGCCCAAGTAATGCTCAGGTCTAATGCTAAGGAGGTTGAATGTTAAGTTTGTTATTTTCAAGTTGAGTTCTCTCTTCACAAATGTGTTTTAAATGCATTAGTCACATAAAATAGTGTTCTAAAATCGAGCATTTTCTGTATATTTAAAAAAATATCTTGCCTGCACTGGTGTTTTACAATGCAAGCAATGGTGATGCTAGGACCACCAGAAAAAAAAAATTAAACTTCCTGAACATGTCTACATCTTGCTCAAAACATGAGTTTTGACAAAATTAAAACATGCCTTTCGAGATTCCAATGTATGTCTATTAACAACAAAAGGGTTGTTGCATATCTCTGGTAGTATTTTTCCTGAGGTAAGGATATATTTTCTATTCGTTTGTGTGAGATCTCACATAAATACGAACGAAAATCAAAACCAACCATGGAGCACAAAACCTTTACTGCGATTTATCTTTCCAGAGGAGACCTCTCAGCAAGGGGGTGGACTGTTATTGTGGAAGACTATAAGGGCTGAGTTAGCACACACTGCTGTTTTTTTCTTAAAACGGCTGAATCATATAATATTGATGTTTTTTTATTAAAATTACATGTATAAGTTATTTTAAATTGTGTGTGTAATTGCAAGATGCAGATCAATACTCAACAACTGTCTTGGCTTGAAAAATTAACGTATTTGGTAAGTTTTAAGGATTTTGCTTTCTAGCATTACCCGTGTCACCATTAATTCTAATGTTAAATGCCTGTGTGGAGAATGTTTTTTAAAATTTATAGAAAACAGACTTTGGAACACAGTTTCTCGGGGCAAATGCATATATACCATGTTTGCGAAGAAATAACTTCAACTTGGAAAATATCAAACTTATACTTTAAGAACAAGATAAAATTATAATAATAACAATAAGTGTTTCCATTTATACAGCACTTTTCTCACTACTCAAAGGTACTCAAGAAAGCAACATCAATACTGAGAACATTATTTCTACAGATGACATTTTGCCTTCAACAACACAGAAATTAAGTGGTGTCTCTAGGCTAGAATCCATAACCCTTCTTATGTCTGTTTCTGATTGATTCCAGACCCTTATGTGGCCCACTCAAACACACACACCCACAGTCACACAGACCCTTAAATCTCCAGTTAATCTAACAACTGCATCTTTTGGGGATCTATAAAGAGTACCTGTGTACCTGTGGAAAACCCATGCAGACAGAAGGAAAACATAAAACCTGCACAAAGGTGACTAATTGTGAGAATCAAAACTAGGTGTTTTGAAGTAGTTGCACGAACCACTGCATCAACTTGCAGACTACCAACAATAGTAAAGTGGAAAAGTTTTACTACGGTGACATCTGGCCAATAAGGTCAAGAGAGCTGTCAGTCTTGTCCATGATATATCCTACTGATACATGGCAAAATGCCTGCTGTGATGTTACAATGCCAGCATGTGTGCTTTGTCACTATGCACATGCTTGCGTGTATCATACAATGTATGCAAATAAAACAGTCGTGTAAAATTTGAAGAACAGGCCATCTAGCAAACAAACTGTCAACAAGAAAACAATAGAAAAAAAAAACAGAATTTTTCAACAGGAAATATTTAAAAACTTTGCTCACAAAGCTGGTAAATCCTACTAAGCCCCAAAACATATTCATATATTTTCCATTCTCTCTGACAAGGCACAGAAGAAAAGTAAAATGTATTTAAAATGTGACATACTGTCTGCATTTTTATAAATATCTACATTGTTATTATCTAAAAAATGACCAACTATTAATTAATAGGTTGCAAGTTTCAGCAAAATATACTGTGATGTTAAAATAAACCTGCTCTATTTTGCATGATTAAAAAAAGTTCTAAAGCTTCAAAACATTTAAATGGTCAGTGAGTGAGTATCAGCTGTTACACACTGGTCAAGACAAGGGTATGCTTTGATATGGGCAATGGGATTTGCTTCCCACAGTTTTCTTTCTTTTCAGCATGATACATTACATTTATTGACTTTAGTACTAGGGTGTTGTACCGTGTTAGCCATTATGGCTTTTCTCTACATTTATTGACTTTAAAATTCTAGCAGACAGGATTCATACAATGAGGATAGACTACTTCAAGTTTAACAGAATTGCAGAAGGAAATATGATAAATTCCGTTCTGTGTGTTTGTCTTACTTTGCTGGAGTATACAAAATGTCTTGCATATTTTATTAATATACATTGGGAAGAATAATTAAATTACCTCTTTTAAAAAAATAAATAATAGTACAGTAAAACCTTCATTATCCGTTACTCGATTAACCGTCAGCAAAAAAACAAAAAAACATTGCGAATGCTAGCTACCTATTACTACTACCACATGATACGCTGCGAGCTGTGCACATTGGAATAACTTCCCCTTTTGTTGGCATGTAGTGCTTTTCCCCAGCACCATATGTTATGCTGCGTTTTGAAATCACAGTTTCAGTTACATACCTTCAGTTTTAATAGCGTTTCATAGCTTTTATCTTTTGTTATAATTAAACAACTATATGTTGTTATAGCCAATAAACGTGTGTGGTGTTGAAATTGTCCCAAAAAATAAAATTATGAAACATTTACAAAAAAGCAAAAACTCTTCAAGTATTGCTTCAAGGAAGAACAACAGTGAAGAATATAAAGGGTGATGCCAACAAAATTGAAAAATGTGTCGAGGGTCTCGTCCGTTGCGAGAGATGGATGTCTGAAGCGGAGCTCCGTTAGCAGCGGTGTTATTTTTTTATATTATTTCCTTATTATCCTGAGATATCCTGTATCTATTCAACCCGAGGGTTCTACTACAGCATATATAAACATGGTCAGCAAGAAAGGGGCTCAGAAAGAAATAGAAAAGAAAACTAAAGCTGCATCCAAGCCCAGACCGACAAGTCCAAGTTCAAGCTCAAGGTATGGCCTTTCAGAGACTGACCTGGAACAGATGGGTGAAAGCCCAGACTCCTCGGGACCATGGTCCACAGCATCGTCTCCAGTTGAGAGCGAAATGGGGAGCGAATGTGCGAGTGATGCAGGTCACAATAGCTCGCTGACTGGAGAAGATCATTTGAAACTGGAAAAGGCCTTGCAGTCCGTGCTTTCACCTACTCCACGCGAGCCAGGAACATCGGCTGTAATAAAGCCTGCTGCTTCATGTACGGTGCTCGAAAGCAGAAATGATCTGTCCGAACTGAAGGTGATGATCGCTGAGCTCAAGCAAGAGATAAAGAATGATATAAAGAAAAGCTAGAAGGCAAGTGAGAAGCTGTGGCGGGAGCTGCAAGAGCTGCGGCAGGATAGCAAAGACTCGGAGAAACGCATATATATCTGCTTTGAGGCGGCCTTTAATAGTATGCTGGATAAAATTAGGAGCACATTCAGGAAAACGAGTCTAAACTGAGCACATTTGCCAGTCAGCTGGAGGATGTTAAGCAGGCATTCATGACTCGAAATGAAACAGCGGAAAATCTAGCATCCACCGCTGATGGAAAAGCAACAGCTGCCAGTTCCGAATGCAAAAAACTCGGAGACAGACTTGCTGCTCTGGAAGATGGAAGCAGAAGGAATAATATTAGAATCGAAGGTCTACCTGAGAATCGTGAAAGTCCAAACCCAGTGAAATTCGCAGCTGAACTATTCTCTAAAATATTTGGATAGGACTTTAAATCAGATACCGAGATAGCAGCAGCTTATTGCATACGCGGATCAAATACCTTTAGACCTAGGTCTTTTATTATCCGCTTCAAGAGATTATTATGTAAGCTAGATGTGATGGCACTCCTCAGACGCAAGCAAGAGATTATATTTGAAAATAACCACATTCATATTTTCCCTGATTTCTCTCCCGCAACAGCTGCTAAACGTGCAGCCTTCTACAACATTAAACAGTGGTTACAAGCCGATATCAAATACAGCCTCTTGTACCCTGCCAAACTGAAAGTGGATGCGCAAGGCCAATACTACGTCTTTTTAAGCAAAGAGGAAGCAGAAAAGGAATTAAGGTCTCTAGGTATGTCAGAGGACCGAGACTTTGTGAAGTGGGGTCCAGCTTCACGTGGGGATGCAAAATGGGGGGGGTGGGAGGATATGGGGGGAAAGAAAGAGAGCAGGCTATATCTAATCTATCCTTTTAATTCTTATAATTATAACTACCAACGTAACAATAGGCTGCATGGCAATAACTCTTGGAGAAATAGGAAATTAAGGTTAAAGCTATCTCACTTCCAGTTAAGACTATAAAATGACATCAAAAACTTAGAATCAATATCTCCATGATGGGACAGTTAACTCTGTGAGCTGGAATGTTAATGGCCTGAATCACGAATTAAAGAGAAAGAAAGTACTCTCTCACGCTAAAATAGCATTTTTACAGGAGACCCACTTACTAAGCAAGGATCAGTTCCTTCTGCAAAAGGACTGGGCTGGCCAAATGTTCCATTCTAGCTTTACAAAGAAAACTAGAGCACAAGTAAAAACGCCAGTACCTCTGAGTTGCATTTGCTTATTACGCTGGTCATTAAAATATTATATAATTTAATTAATTTTCTTAATACTATATTTTATTAGTATAGTTTTTACTTTGTAAATAAATATGACTATATGCTAAACTAAACTACTGTATATCATTTTTAAAGTAGCTGTTCTGTTATCCGTCTTTTCTCTTATCCACCATGGCCTTGTTCCTGACCCCTGATGAATAATCAAGGTTTTACTGTAGTTAAAATCCTTGCCCTGACACTTTTTCATATAATTCCCTGTATATGTAGAATTTTTCCTTTAATTCCTGGTTACTTCTACACTTGAAATATGAGAATGCTAAGTTAAGCTGGTGATAAAAAATTGTGTTGGTATGTTTAAAAGTTTATTTTAATGGAAGTGTATCTTGGAAAGGACTCACTTCCCATTCAAAATTATTATCCATATTGGATACTGAAGTTTCAAAATAGGGTGTGGCTTTCTGTTGACCTCTAATGGAAAAAGGAGGATCTTTAAGCTGATAATAGACTACATATTAGCTAAACAGCAAATTAAGCTTT
This sequence comes from Erpetoichthys calabaricus, assembly GCF_900747795.2. NCBI lineage: Eukaryota > Metazoa > Chordata > Cladistia > Polypteriformes > Polypteridae > Erpetoichthys > Erpetoichthys calabaricus. The sequence goes on from NC_041397.2 coordinate 196,415,990, forward strand.
TTCTGTGTATTTCAGTGTTTGTTATACAACAAAGCATGGAACATTTATAGAAGTGATTTTACTGTATTTGACAAATTTCCTTCATACTTACATACACACTTAGTGCTATTCAAGCACAGAAACTATGCAAGCACATAAATTCACTGCACAAGTTTAGCAGCCCTCTCTAACAAATGCTAAACAGACTTGGCACGAAACCCCTAACCAAAACTGGTAGGCTGCTGGCCCAAACCCCTCTCCCTGCCTACTTGCCCGATTCTTTCAGTTGGTAGTGTAAAAACATAAAATGATGTAATTGAACAAAATGTATGTGTGTAAGTACAGAAAATAGGACAGAATGATCAAACTTGTTTATGTTTTGCGTACGTGACAAAAAGCATATATACTTTCTGGAAGTTTTCTTTCAATGATGTGTGTGACAAGAAAATATACCTTTAGGGTAAAGACTTTACCAATTGGAATAATACAAAATGAGTCAGGACGCTATTTTTATTGCTTACGTGGTCAACGATCAGGAGACTAGAAAGCTATAAAAGAGCAAGGACATCTGCGCTCGAGGCAGATGAAGTGCGGTGTCCTAGGACTGTATTTCTCTGTCATTTTACCCTTGTCTGGTATGTATCAATAAAAGGTTTTTACTAATTTTAATTTCTTCTCTGTCTTCAGTCACAAAAAGTGTGCACAGTTTTTTGGCGCCCGGACGTGGGGCAAGAGACGGCTGGTCGACTCCTCCGGCGAGACCATTTCAGTGATCCGTCTTACCAGCGGACTGCCGTCAACTTGAGCGCTCCGGCAGCAGAGCATGCAGCTCCGGCAAAAGTTAGGACTGCCCTGTCCTGAAAGAGTTCTTGCGTGAGGAGCCCCTGGTCTCCTCTTTGCTACATCCACGGTGACTGAACGGATTTCCAGACAGAGCTTGCACACTTCCAGGCTGGGGTAAGCACCGGGGAATTTCCGAACATTTTTTTATTTTCGAAATTACGGGAGGGCGAGTTTCCTGTTGACCGTCTAGTCATATTCATATCTCAACGGGTTGCTTAAGGTGATGGGAGACTTGACCCAAGCAGTTTGACGCATACGAAAGGTCTGACGAAAGGATACTGGCCTCACCCATATCCTAGACTCGGCTGGACGTATTGATGTAGTATTCTGCTGAACCGAATCGGACACGAAGTCACCTGAGCTGGAATCCGGGGATGTGAACGGACAGGCTAACGGGACGAGTAACGGGGTGGTATATATATATATATATATGGAAACATAAACAGAAAAAGAGCACAGATTGCAGGTTTGCTGTTAGGACGGAATAAATAAATCTACATACTAATAGGAATACCGTGTTCTCCTGGGAACTGGGACAGGACCGATAGTTGAGTGTCTCCCCTTGGGACAAAAGAAGGGAACAGAAAGGGAACAGTGAGTGGCACACTTAATACCTCGCTGATTCATACATACAAGGGATTAGACGAATCAGTATATAGTTGGAAAATTAAATACAGGACTCAGGAAGAGCAAGGGGACATAATGGGAACTTATAACAGTAAGCCTGTTAATCGCCGTACAGGGGGATCAAAATCATTAATGCTGGAAGAATTATTTTCGGAGGATCAACAGACGCCCCGTAAAAATGGGTCTCCTAGGAAATTTGTAGGAAAAAAAAAAAAAAAAAGACAGGTTTAGATTTCAAGAAGGCATGTAGGAAATGGAATAGACAGAGTGGTGGGCGTTGGCCGATAGAGGGGACAGGAGATGCAAGTGAAATACAGGAAGCTAGGAAGATCCTGTGTAGGAATAAGCAGGGTTGTTATAATAATGGACCGTATCGAATGGATATGTTCGATAGATGGGAATTAGTAATAAAAGACAGAAATTTAGAAGCAGTACAGAAACAGAATGAATTGTTGCGGGCAAATGAGGGAAAGGCTAAAAAGGAGAAAGAGGAATTACTAATTACATTACAGAAAGTTCAGACAGGCACTGAACCACAGGCAGATGGGAGGAAAAGGAAGAATAATCCAAATAAAGACCCCCTTTATCCTATTATTTTTTCCTCTCCTCAGTACCAACCTCAGGCACCTCCATTATCCCCTCCCCTATCCCCCATTCCGACTGCCCCCCCTACACTACAACTGGCAGAAGTTTCCCCCGATGATCCCCCAGGCACAGATCACTATGACCCACCCCGTACTAGACAAACCCCCGTCTCCCAACGCACTCGAAGTCAAACCTCCACTCACAAACCAGCTCCAACTTTTTTCTCTCCAAATCCTTCACCTTTACTTACATTTTCCTTTAATAGAAGTTCCCAATCCCCATTATAACCCTGCCCATCCAGCCGGACCCCAAAATCCCACAACAGTTATGATAAATCGGAACTGGGACATCCAAGAACTAAAGGATGTCGTGAATGCACTTCCAGATCCAAAGGAAGTAGGAGGACTAAAATTTGTTGAACAACTTGATCAGTTAGATAGCATGTATAAGCCTAACACTGCTGAATGGACCCAGGTACTTCGTCGAAAGCTTGGGACCACATGGGCCACTGTTTGCAAGGGTGTCCGCAATGACGTTCCATGGGTATGGAACCCAGCTTTAACTCGAGGACAGGGGATTGGTGGAGAAGGCGAATTTAACCCACAATGGGAGGCGTTGAGACAAAATATTGCAGAAAAATATAAAAAAGGAACGGACTGGTCCCTTATTTCTGCTGCAAAACAAAAGAGAGACGAGACGGTTGATGAATGGGCACATAGGATTCAAGACCTTATGGCTAATCACTCGGGCTTGGAAAATGTTGATGACCGCACCCGAGCTGCAGTTCCACCTTTTGTTTCCGGTTTGCGCCTTGATATACAAAACAAGGTCCGCACTTCCTGTATTGAGTGGGAAAGTGCCGCGTTTGATGAAGTCAAACGACATGCTGAACATGCCGAAAAACAAACTAAGCAGAAGGAATCGGACTCTCATGCCAAATTATTGGCAGCACAGATGAACTATTATACCAGGAATACTCCTGACTGAGGCCGAGGATATGGCCTTAGAGGAAGGGGACGAGGACGAGGAAGAGGTGGTTTTGGAGCTCCTCCTGCTGACCACAATAAGAATCCTTTTATTCCCTCTCCCTTTAATCCCAATGTTAATTCCTACTCTTGCTACGCCTGTGGTGAAACTGGACATTTTCGTCGGGAGTGCCCTCACAGACAGCAACAGCCCCCGCCTCCCCCTATTCCACCTGTTTTTTCTGACACCCCTGACGAACAATACTGGCCATAGGAAAACGCAGGGACCTCCAGCCACTTTTTTCAACTACCTTTGCTCACCCATAATTCAGAGACTGATCCTTTACTGACATTGTTCGTTGATGGCACTGAGACTATTTTCTTAATCGACACTGGTGCCACTCGATCTACCCTCTCGCTGGCAAAGGTCCCTGCCTCGAACGAGTCTGTTACTGTGCTTACTGCTTCTGGACAACCTCACCTTCTCCAAGTATCAAAACCTCTTCAAGTCCAGTCACGTCCTGGCGGACATACCTTACTGCATCGTTTTCTTTTAAATCAGCTCTGTCCAGTTAACCTTTTAGGAAGAGATCTCATGACAAAACTTTCTCTTTCTATTTCTAAGACAGACAAAGGTTTTTTCTGCTCTACCCCCAAGTTGTTGTGTCAAATTGCCCCTTACCCCAAACCCTCTTTTGCAGCTTGGACTTTAAATATTTCCCCACTCACCATTCTCCTCAAAGCCCTACACTCTTTTTCCCCCTGTCTCTTTCCCAATTTACAGGCCCCTGACATTTTACACTGTACTGCCCAATACTTCCCTATAGAAGTAGACACCCCCTGGCTAGAATCTTTCCTTACTTCTGGTACTCGCCCCGAAACCCTTCACATCTCCTGTGTTTTTATTTCATCCACAAAGGCAGCTGCTTCTGTTCATCTTACATGCTCACAACATATATTTTATCTTGGCGGCTCAGTGCCTCATATTTCCTTAGCTAAATCACGCACTGTTAAATGGGGGAAATAGGACCATGGGTAGAAAAATGCCTTAAAAGAACAGACTGGTTACAAGTTACTCCAGGTATTTTTGATACTCCTGACCGTTTAATAACTAAAGTGGTGCTTCAAACTGATTTTTTAGTACATCGCGCTTTGTGCCGTCCTTCCTCTTTTGCTTGTTCATTGCAAACCACTTTCCCTTCTTGGCTCTCTATGCTCCCTGATTCACTATGGTCCCAGGGAAAGAATGATTATGGAAGGATAGCCCATTGTGAGCCTCTGGTGATCCACCCGAAATCCTCCTTCCGCCCGCATCGTGCCTAATATCCTCTGTCTCCCGAAGCAGAGGCTGACATCTCCGCCGTACATTCCGATCTCGTCAAATGCGGTGCCATTATTCCAATTGAATACTCTCCAGTCAATTTCCCCATTCTACCTGTAAAAAAGGCTGACGGTTCATGGCGTTTCGTACAAGACTTACGACAAGTAAATTCTGCCATCTTCCCTAGGGCCCCTATCGTCCCTAATCCTTCCACTATCCTCTCTACTATCCCTCCTTCCGCTCGGTACTTCTCCGTTATTGACCTAATTAATGCTTTCTTTTCTATCCCTGTACACCCTGATTCTCAATTTTGGTTTGCTTTTACTTTCCAAAACCGCCGTTGGACATGGACCGTCATGCCTCAGGAATACACTGAAGCCCCTTGTGTATATGGACAAGCTCTTGCCCAAAATTTAGAAGGCTTTTGGCCGGACAGAGGTAGTACATTGATACAGTATGTAGATGACATAATGCTATGTAGCGCTACGGAAGAAGATTGTACAAAAGATACCCAGAAATTGTTGCTGTTTTTGGGGGACAATGGCCATAAAGTTTCTAAAGTTAAGCTGCAGCTAATCAAAACAACTGTAAAATATCTAGGTCATGACATTACGTGTGGAACAAGAGCTCTCTCTAGCGATCGCATTACAGCCATCCAAAATCTTCCTAGACCGGTCACAAAACAACAGGTTGTCTGTTTTAGGTATTCTGGGCTACTGCAGACAGTGGGTTCTAAATTTTACTGAAAGAGCACAGCCGTTGCAACAATTGGCTAATACTCCTGGCATCCCCCTTTCTGGCCAGGTCCAATGGAATGAACAGGCTGAGAAGGCTCTCTGTGACCTAAAAACTGCTCTTCTATCTGTGCCCGCGCTTGGTTTGCCTGATCATTCTCGTCCATTCACTTTGTTCGTGGATGAAAAGCAGGGATTTATGAATGCAGTACTGACGCAACAACACGGAGATAAACAACGACCGGTGGCTTATTTTTCTAAAAAACTGGATCCAGTGGCCGCAGCACTTCCTCCGTGTCTTCGTGCTGTGGCTGCAACAACAGAAGCTGTATTAGCAAGCACGGATGTAGTTCTCATGAGCCCCCTAACAGTTAAAGTGCCTCACGCTGTACATTCTATCCTAGTACAAGCCAAAACTTCACATCTCACTACTGCTAGGGCAATACACTATCAGAATGTACTCTGTACTTTGTCAAATGTTACAATTGAAAGATGCTCCACTTTAAATCCAGCCACTCTTCTCCCAATTAACAACGAAGGAGAACCACATAATTGCCATGATGAAATAGCAAAGGTTGTAAAACCTAGAGTAGATCTACAGGAAACACCTTTAGAAACTGGAGAAATGATTTTTGTGGATGGATGTTCCTTGCGATTGAAAAATGGAGCACCCTCAACCAGTTACGCAGTGGTCCAAGGGGACCGCCTGCTGGAAGCAAATCGAATTTCATCAAGCTTGAGTGCACAAGCAGCTGAACTCGTAGCACTCACTCGAGCGTGTCAGCTGTCCGAAGGGAAGATCGTAACAATTTATACGGATTCCAGGTATGCTTTTGGAGTCTGCCATGATCATGGAGCACTATGGAAACTAAGGGGATTTAAGACCAGTACTGGCAAACCCATCCAACATCAGAAATTGATCGAATCCCTTTTAGAAGCTATAACCAAACCATCGAAGCTAGCGATTGTTAAATGTCAAGCTCACACAGGAAAACAGGATCCTGTTAGCAAAGGAAATGAATTAGCTGACCACTTTGCTAAAGAGGCTGCAAATAATAACACACCAATTTCTTTATTCCAACAGAGAAATGACCAGGACCCTGATAATCAAATTATTTCTTTACAGAGTGCAGCCATGGATATCGAAAGGAGAAAATGGTCCAAAGAAGGGTCCCTCTCTGATGGAGTCTGGACTCATAAACACACTAACAAACCTTTTCTCCCAAAAGCCTCTTTCCCAGGAATGGCAAAAATCGCCCATGGCCTCGATCACGCAGGTAGAGATGCCATGGTTCGAGATGTTGAAAAACATTGGGAAGCTGTAGGTTTCTCTACATATACAGAGCAATTTTGCAGATGCTGTGCAATATGTCAAAAGTTTAATGTGGGAAAAGGTACCCAGGTAAGTCCTGCCGTTACCCCTAATCCAATGGGTCCGTTTGAACACCTCCAAATGGATTTCATTGAACTAACCCCGTCTAAAGGGTACCGATATTGTCTTGTGATTGTCGATGTGTTCTTCCGATGGGTAGAGGCTTTCCCTTCAAAACACAACGATGCCAAAACAGTAGCTAAAGCACTAATTAAAGAGATTATTCCAAGATGGGGTATCCCTCAAAAGTTACAAACAGATAATGGCACTCATTTTGTGAACTCCGTTATAAATGAATTAACCACCTGGCTCCAAATTAATGTGCACCATTATTGTAAATACCATCCCCAAAGCGGAGGCATCTTAGAACGATGCAATGGCACTTTAAAAGCTAAACTCGCAAAAATTTGTGAACAAACTAATTTATCATGGCCGGATGCACTACCCTTAGCTTTAATGGGACTAAGGGGACGGACACACCGACAACTGGGACTATCGCCGTTTGAGATTCTGACCGGACGTCCCATGCCCATTGGCATGGTTGTAGGAAATGTGAATTTGCATACTGTGGACAATGATCTTCTCTCTAGTCTTGCAGGTCTCCGAACCTCGTTGAAGGAAGTCCACCAGCAGGTTAATCAAGCCTGGACCAGCCCACCTTCTAAGGATTTACCAATTCCCTTGGGCACCTGGATCCTGGTTCGAGATACTCGGAGGAAACACTGGCATCAGCCTAGGTGGAGAGGACCATTCCAAATTCTTCTATCCACACCACATGCCGTGAAAGTTGAAGGACTGCCTGCCTGGATCCACGCATCGCATTGCAAGAAATGGCTATCTTAAAAATACTTTTTCTGTTGACTGTTACCCGCACCCTCTCAGGCTACCCAAGGATGGGTGGTGATCTCTATCTAAGTACTTTACCACCTCTATGGAAAGGGCATATATGCTACATGAGGAGCACATGTCTCGTATAGCTTCTTCCATTTTCTCCTCCCCATCCCCTTTCCCCCCCCCCTTCCCCTTCATCAACCATTTCAATTTAATTCTACTGCCCACATCATTTTGTTCAAAAAGGGAGGAGTGTAAAAACATAAAATGATGTAACTGAACAAAATGTATGTGTGTAAGTACAGAAAATAGGACAGAATGATCAAACTTGTTTATGTTTTGCGTACGTGACAAAAAGCATATATACTTTCTGGAAGTTTTCTTTCAATGATGTGTGTGACAAGAAAATATACCTTTAGGGTAAAGACTTTACCAATTGGAATAATACAAAATGAGTCAGGACGCTATTTTTATTGCTTACGTGGTCAACGATCAGGAGACTAGAAAGCTATAAAAGAGCAAGGATATCTGCGCTCGAGGCAGATGAAGTGCGGTGTCCTAGGACTGTATTTCTCTGTCATTTTACCCTTGTCTGGTATGTATCAATAAAAGGTTTTTACTAATTTTAATTTCTTCTCTGTCTTCAGTCACAAAAAGTGTCCACAGTAGTCTATATCTGTTTGGGCTGGCAGCAAGATTTCCTCAAAGAAAAGCACTGTACTTCACAACTAATAAATCCAGAGAAGGAAGCATAACAATACATGATTGTATGTGATATAAATAATACTTGTATTAAACATATCTATATATATATAATTCACTAAGCCGCCAGCGAGCAAGACACCCATGGAGCATGCAGGACGGAGCCACGCCCACCAACTCTAAGACCATTGGATACGACGACAACTAGCAGAGCCACGCCCACCAACTCGGATGCAGCAACTCACAAAACATGGCATCATTGGATACGACGACAACTCACAGAGCCACGCCCACCAACTCGGACGCAGCAACTCACAAAACAGGACGTCATTCGTGTTCGTCTCTGCTACACTCCACATGCACCTCTGAGCCACGTTGACTTTTCATTATTCTTTTCGGTTATGACGCACGACCACGTCCACCATAGCAAACTGTTTTACACGCCACGGTCATAGAGTTGGTGGGCGGGTCTCCGTGAGTTGCTCTTGCGAGCGGGCACATGACCAGGCGGTGTGCATGCTTCGAGAACAAGGGTGGACGTGGCAGGACCATCTAAGAAAAGGCATGTTTGTCGCGGATGTGAATCGCTGTATGCAGCGTGTAAAACAGTTTGTTTGTTGTAGATGTGAATCACTGTATGAAGTGTGTAAAACAGTTTGCGAGGGGTATCCCATGGTCTTACAGTTGGTGGGCGGGTCTCTGTGAGTTGCTCTTGCGAGCGGGCACATGACCAGGCAGTGTGTATGCTTTGAGAACGAGGGTGGACGCGGCAGGACCATCTAAGAAGAAGCATGTTTGTCGCAGATGTGAATCGCTGTATGTGGTGTGTAAAACAGTTTGTTTGTCGCGGATGTGAATCACTGTATGCAGCGTGTAAAACAGTTTGCGATAGGTATCCCATGGTCTTAGAGTTGGTGGGCGGGTCTCCATGAGTTGCTCTTGCGACAGGGCACATGACCAGGCAGTGTGAATGCTTCGATGTGAATCGCTGTATGCAGCGTGTAAAACAATTTGCGAGGGGTATCCCATGGTCTTACAGTTGGTGGGCGGGTCTGTGTGAGTTCCTCTTGCGAGCGGGCACATACCAGGCAGTGTGTATGCTTCGAGTGCGAGGGTGGACGCAACAGGACCATCTAAGAAATATCATGTTTGTCGCGCAGCGTGTAAAACAGTTTGTTGCGGATGTGAATCACTGAATGAGCGTGCGACAGAGGTCCTAAAATTGTCAGTCATGGACTATTGTATGTTGCCCTCTCCAGAGTTCCATCTTTTCATTCACCTACAGTCGTATTCTCAGACCCACCCCATTTGGACAACTGTGTCTTTCAGGAAGTGTTCACCCATCAATACATAATTATGCGGCGTATGCTATGCCGCGGGTTGGCTAGTGTATCATAAAACAACAAACCTATTCCTAAATATAAATATAAATTTGAATTGTATGCCAGGTACATTTTAATTAACTGTTTTTAAAATAAATTTTAGATGTATGGAATCTTTATTGAAAGCCTAAAAGTGTGCTTATATCTGAAACAAGCAGTATTGCTTACATCTACAGCAAAGCAAGCAGGCACACAACCAGTAAATCAACTCTGATTTCTGCCTAAAACATTTACCTGATACAAGTTAACTGATGCATTACGAAAGACAGAGACTTTAAATGGCACGCTGTTGACTTTCAGAGTGCTATGACTAGGTCAAGAATAGGTAGGGACTGGCATAAGGCAAAATCTAAAAGGGATAAAGTAAAGTAAATTTAAAGTGGAAAAAGGTCAAAAAACACAGAAAGCTGATAGAACAGTTCCCTTTGAAGTAGAGCATCCGAAGTGTCAGGTTTATACAAGTAGCAAAGGCTAATAAAGAGTGATTAATCACTGTGGCATATCAGTTGTGTAACTGCCCTACACCTCTTTTTATGTAAAGTAAACTTTCATAAAAATGATTATGTTCAAGTATAAATTAGGACAAGCATTAGAAGTGGATATAGGCCAAACCAGTTTGTAGACAGTAGTAAAACTGGATCTTCATTTGAGGATAAAAACTTTCTTTACAAGTTCAAGATAAGAAACTGTAAATAAATTTTCTCTCTGTCTATCAATTGAAGTGTTCAACAGAACCAGTCAAAAATACAAAGAGACCTAAGTCCATAACATTGCTTGAGTTTTGATATTTTTTTATACTGTAATCTTATGTGTTCTTTAAAGCACCTAGATAGATAGATAGATAGATAGATAGATAGACAGATAGATAGATAGATAGATAGATAGATAGATAGAGAATTTATTAATCCCAAGGGGAAATTCACATCACCTAGTGATGGTGCTTACTGTTCATGCTGCTTACTAAAGTAAAGACTGATTGATTTGTTATTTGCAAGTGAGCATACATGTGGATACAATTCACAATACGCAAAGGAATCTAGTTTCCCAAAAAAAGCCACACTAGTCATTGCATAGTACATGTGTGCACACCTTTCATTCAGTTTCATGAAGCCAATTAATCACCAATCAACCTAACTGTGGGGAGCACATCTGGACAACCATACCAGTAAAAACAATTACTACCTACAGTAACACCAGGACAGATGATGCATAATTATTTACCACATAAAAGTACAAATGAACTTGTGAAAGAATTTATAGGAGTTAACGGGTAATAGCCACCTCTACTTGTACATTACTACCTAGAGAGTATGCATAAATCAATACTATCCTAAGCTTGACCTATTAAACCATAGGCTCCATAAGGTGAGACTCACACTTAACAGACAATTTCACTTTATAACTGCAGTGTCACCCTTCTGAGTTATGAGGAAAAACAGCTGAAATGTTTTTTTCAAGGGTAGACACAAAATATGTCTGTTTAGCCTTCATTAGGTGTATCTTACGTTACTGTGTTTTTTCTTTTATTTTACTAACTTGGTGGAATTTTTTGAGTTGATAATAAAATCGTTTAATATGATACGCTCTTTTGACCATGCTAGCCAGGATAACTTTTTATTATAAAAATTAATCTTCATGATGAGATGTCTTGCTAAATGTACTGCAAAAACAACTCTTTTTTAAACTATTAAATACATAAATGTGCGTATTTTCAAGAAGAATGGAAATAAATGTAACCACAGCAACACTGAAGAAAACTTTCTGGAGTTGACTATTGTCAATTCAACACAAGCTGTTTTATTGAAAACTTAAATATCTCAACATTATCATTTAATAAATACTATAAAAACTCGATTCTGTCAGTCAGGCACAATCATTTATACTTAGTAAACATGTTTATCTGTACTGTACATGCATGTTCTTATAAAACTGTTAAAATGTTACGTTTTTGTTTATTTCAAATTATTTTATCCATTAGCAAAATGAGTAGTATTTCGGCATAAAGAGCCATTTGTTTTCAGCTTCTGGAGAAACAGAGATGAGCCACTTTATTCAACAAATGTTTTGTTAAACAGAGTTTTAGCATGATCTTGAAATTCTCCATTCTTGATATTATCTCTGTTAATCTTCTCTTCTTCCCACTGGCCCACTAGGTTAAGTAAATGCATTTTGTTAAAGAAGAACATCCACATAATTTTTAATTTTCACTTTTTGTTCTGAAAAATTGTAGTTTTTTTTTGTTACTAATCAAATATTTTTTGCATTAAAACCATTTCTTTTTAATTTAAATAAAAAATATTTTAAGTTTCCATTTTCTGGTCTGATTCGGAAATACTGTAGAAGGCACGGACATCAATACAATCTTTGAACTCCACTCTGTGCAAACAGAAGTGTATTCTACCACTTGCTATCATTTAAGAAAGTAAATTACTTATACTTTTATCATATTCTCAATCTTACTGTATCTTCTCACTCACCAATACAGATCATCACAGAGTAGCACTTTTGATCTTACTACACATTGTGGACTCAACCAACCCTCAGTTTCAATCTCTAACGAAAAAAGTATGGAGCCTGTTTACTCAAACTACATATGAAAGCACTATATTGAAAAGAGAAGATACATATTTAAAGGTTTAATGAAATGGTTTAAAATGTAAGTAATATATAACACAATAAACTGCAGTTACATTCTTGAAACTTAGGTGAGTCACATTCCAGCACGTTCAAGTTCTGATGGTTAGAATGCAAATAAAAACTACATTTAAAAGAAAAATACCACAGAAACATTCTCCATCACTCAACAGTGAGCAAACAATCAATTTTTTATTTATTCATATGTTCTGTATTTTCCTACTACTGAAGGAAAGTAAGATCCGAAGAAAAATATTAATTCAAAACTGCTATCAGAGACTTGCATCTGTGTTTTTCCTTCACCATAATTTGACACATCACACATCACTATTGTACATAGATGTTATGTTTAATACTGCTCATAAAATTTGTATACAACATCATTTGTGAAATGTAGCATTCTATATGTCTTTTGTTGGGTTGAGGTTCAGGGAGACTGAATGAGATATCAGATTTTGTGTTTAAGGCTTTTCTGAAGAAGTACTTATTAATTAGCATTTTATTGCAACAGCAATTTGTTTTTCTTCTGGGTGCCATCATTTTACACCATTTCTATTGGATCTCTCCATTGTAACATTACCCAGAATTCCTAGAAATAATACGCTTTTGGAGTCATCAGGGGGAAGCGATGTAAAGATCAACTCAGGCATCTTTAGGGTATCCAAGTTTGCAGATAAAAAAAATCTTACTTTGCAACTTTTCAAAAACCTTTATTTTGACTCCCTGATTCTCAAAATTTTAAAGTTGGCATTCAATTTTGATTTATGCTTTAGTTATGTAGAAAAATCATTATGAAGAAATCAGTATTATCTGAGGATTTCACTTATCCACAATGGGGCATGGATCATATCCCCTGTGGATACAGGGGTGACTACTGTAATATTGTTCAATGTTTATAACAGGCATATTGTTGTATTTTAGGTGCATTGTAGTTAGTTTTTTGTGGCTTGTTACTGGGAGAGGATTGTGGAAAGTGCCTGGGAGAAGAATAAAATTCCTTTATTTTACTCTGTTAACGTGTGGTATATTGCTGGGTCTGTGGTGTGGGGCTCTCTGCCGCCCTCCTGTGGTCACAGTGTAAAAAAAAAAATGCCACACACCCAATTAGTTTTTAACAGATATATTATTCTTTATCTTGTGGATATATTATATATATATATATATATATATATAGGATCAGCTCAAGTTGGACAGTTGGGAGACAAAGTCAGAGAGGCGAGATTGCGTTGGTTTGGACATGTGCAGAGGAAAGATGCTGGATATATTGGGAGAAGGATGCTAAGGATAGAGCTGCCAGGCAAGAGGAAAAGAGGAAGGCCTAAGAGAAGGTTTATGGATGTGGTGAGAGAGGACATGAAGGTGATGGGTGTAACAGAACAAGATGCAGAGGACAGGAAGATATGGAAGAAGATGATCTGCTGTGGCAACCACTAACGGGAGCAGCCGAAAGAAGAAGAAGAAGAAGAAGAATCTTGTGGATATATACAGCGGATAAATAGACTGGAATTTGAGATTTACAAATAGATCCATCAATTTACCTTTTGAATCAGTGCTATTATGAGCTGTTACCTAGATATTTAGTCTGAAATTACATATTTATAAACAGATGCATCCATTTCCTGAATCTTTTTTTTTTTTTTTTTAATTTTCTGGGTTTAAAAAAAACTAAGCATGGCAGTTTAAGAACATATGTACATTAGTAAACTTTTTTATTACATATCACCTTTGCAGCAAACCCAGAGTCCGTTCAGTAGCATTGTCACAAGTTACAAATTGTTATAGTTAAAAAGATGTATGATATAGTACATATATTGTACCTTTCATAGTTACATATCGATTTACTAATCACAGCATCAGAGAGTGGCAATATGTTGCATGTTTATTAGCACATGCAAGTAACAATTTCACTGCACTATGTACATGTGACAACAATAATAATATAAACCTATAAAAAAATCGGGAGTGTGCTCCCTTCGACTTTCTCATACACTGAGACAGAGGAAAAGGTTATCAGAACCACTTCTACAGTAGTTGTGCAATATTTCTCAAATATCATATCTCTTTGTTTCTCATCATAACTACTTGATAATATTGATGCATAATCATTTATCTCTATTTATAATCAAACTTTATATTAAAATGATATTTTCGCACTTAGGAGGTTAAAAATGGTGGTGGAATATTTTCATGATTACATATGCATTACCTAGATTACATGCAAAGTAAAAAGAGTTATAGTCACCTAAAAACATAGAAAGAGTGTTAGTTTTATGTATTTGTTGCAATCAATTGCTATAGGAAAAACTGCATTTAGCTACATTTAATTATGATAATGATGGCGGAAATAAAAAAAAAAATCATAAAATTAAATGCATTACCAGGAACACCACAGGGACGTAGCAGCTTATTGTTCCCATTACATGGCATGTTCAATGTTTACACATTATTGTTAAACTGATGAATGTATAAATTAAAATAAAATTAATAATAGTTATTGAAAGAATATGTGTTATATTGAATACAGTTTTTAATATCATGTACACATTTAAATTTCCATAATACAAAAAATTTGGATGGTTGTTTAAATAAAATACTACAGTACTTCTAGTTGAGAAATTTTTCTCAAATTTCATATCTGTTTGCTTTTCTCATTATAAATATCTATACAAAATGTTAATCATCTATCTGTAATTATAACCATAGTTTACTTGAAAAATGATGAAAATATTCAGTTAAAGTGCCACTTCTGATTGCTGGAATAGGACCAAAAGTTGATAGGATTCCTTATTTTTGATATAAAGCAGGTGTAGAAAATCTCACTAACCTAGGTCAAAGTGTTTTCGAGTTATCATGTTTACACACTGACAGACATACTGTAGTTTCAAAAATTGTATTTTTGGACTCAGGAAGGTTTAAAACATCAAGATCCATCAAAATCTCAAGGTTGACTTTTTTCAGGATCCCTATACTTTCTCTATACAGTGTATTGTATATGAGAAATTAAAAAAGCTAAAAGCTGCTCGTATAAAAAATCTGTCCTCCTGCTGAGTAAACAATATGGTTGATAGCCTAAGCCAAATTTGCCGTTTTTATTGTAAATCTGGTAACCTTGTGAACTGTTGCCTGTAATTATGAGAACCATATATGTGTATGACTGACAAATGTTTTGTGTACATGTTTTACTAGTTAAAAAATTATATTTTTTATATTATTAAAAAGTTTCTTCTTGATGGCAGTGAATAATACATTCACAATATTTAATTTTCTTAAGAAAAAAGAACTGGTAATACCAATGGTATTTTATTTGTAGAAATACATAGAACAAAACGGAGTTTCTTGTTCTGTAATAACAACGCTTCTGGCTGTATAGAAGCTAAGTGTTTAAAAAAAAAAATGTAAAAGGATAGAGATTCTAATAAAATGAAATCAATGAGCATTATTGGCCCTTAAAAAAAAAATCAGATTAGCATGTCCCTAGATGACACTATATATTTTCACATATCTTTCAAGTGTGTAGGCTCTATTAATAAAATTGTATATAGAGTTCAGGGTTTTGAAGGAAATGTAAATTTTCCTAAACCTTTTTATTTCTGTGCAAATAGCCAAAGAAAAGTGGAGAGAATTTCATTCAGATAGATGAAATGATAAATTTATATAAAACAAAATTCAATTTTTTTTTTCTAACGTAACCTACTTGCCACTGTAACAAAATTCAACTCAGGATGAAAAGTACAATTCCAGAAACCAAAATACATGATACATTTACCTTACAAACTGTGTGAAAAGCTAATAAGAAAGTTCACTTGCAGACCTAAAATCTGTGCAGCTAGAGGAGTGAAAGGGTTAAAGAGCTTCCTGAGGGAGATGTGATGGATGTCCTAGGTCACACTTTGGAAACCGTTCACCTGGGTTTGGGTAGGCAGATTTACTTTGCTACTGCAGGCTCTTTGCGCATGTACACTTCATAAAAGGATTCTCTTAATAAGGGTTAAGTAAAGTTCAGCAGAAGAGGCATCTCAGTTTTTTCCACTTCTTAAAACAGAAAGGCCAAAAAGTTTGATTTAAGTTTGGAGTTAGTCCTTAATAAATATCACAAGGATATTCAAATACTTCAGATCTAATCCCTAAAAGGAAAATTAAATTAAAAGTCTATAACAAGTCTGATTAAACTAATGAAAAGTACAGTTTGAATTAGGAAATTATAATCTTCAGAAGTGGAAAGATAAAAAGACTTATTGCACAGTAACAACTCTGTGCGGGGAAAAAAAACCCCAAATGTACTGCCTATTGCAGTGTAAGTAATTTTTTATTTCTTAGTTTTAGCCTCTCATGTCTGTTTTAAGTTTCAAATATGCCACAACATTAATGGCTAGCTTATTTTGGTGCATGTAGTAGCAGAGTAGTACAAACCAATATTAGAGTATAAGCAGCCACACACCAAATCCATTTCAGGGGAAGGTGGCACAGGCTAAACGCATAATAATTAGTCATGTTGAGCAGCAACAATCAAAGCAAACCTTAGATGCCTCCATGAGTCAGAAACATATGAAACCATGTGAAGTAATGATAATAATAATGAAAGATTTATTACTATTTACAAGGCATTTATTTCTACTCAGAAGTGTAAACCATCTGCACAAATTGAAAACAAAAAGATGTGCCAGTTGTGTGAAGCATGATATCAAAAAAATGCAGTGTGGCATGGCCAATCAGTGTCGTGAAGATAAAAAATGCATATCATTACACTCACAAAATTTCTTAACTTATTGCTAGTTCGTGGCCATTTGGTTGTAGCGTCAGTACAGGACGGAAGACAGCTGAAAGCTTTGGAGCTTCACCACTGTTTCTCTTACTACTTCTATGTAGAGTGTTTCATCCTAAGGCTGGCAGTAAGGTGATAAAGAAAGGGCATACAACCTTTGCATCTTGTAGCAACTAGGTTTGGCAATTCATTATTACCCTATTATTTTCTCATGGCTCTCGGCCATAAGCTACAGTTTTATGTTTTCACTATAAGCTGCGGGGACATACAACATTTTTCAGGGAGCCACACAACACTTTTGAACAGTTGTTACTATGCTACTCACTCCTCCTCTTCCCCAACACCCCCCTACACAGTTCACCCAAAACTTCATAGGGGAAGCTCATGTACATGTGTTGGTTTCTTCACAGTGCTCAGTCAATACTTGGCAGGGGAAAAACTCATGTAGTGTACAGTAGTGTGATTAAAGAAATCGGCTCTAAAAGTAAAGTACAATCTAATCTAATATTCACACCTGCTTACCAGTTAAGAAAGAAAAAAAAACAGAGGGAACATTGACTTTAAGTACAAATGGCCTCAGTTTTTGGCAGTAGTCACGTACTTGACTATACAGTATTGTGATTTGCTGGGCTAACTCAAAACTGGCTTAGCACAGCCTTATCTTCCAAAACTAAGCCTCAAAACTTCACTGATGCTTAGAAAGCAGAAAATAAGAATGGTCTGCAAACTAGATGAGAAGACTTTGTGGTCTACACAGGTCAAAAGGAGTCAAAGCTTATATTATTGAAAAAGGAGAGGGGAACTGTTTATAAACCCCTGGTCATGTTTCAGTAATGTTTATTTTCCTTTCCTGTGTCTTCTTTATTTACTGTATTGTAAAGTATTATTTTGCTGATGTTTATTGTATTTATGTATTTTTTTTTGTTATGTTATTTTTTTTTTACTATGTATGCATTATGTGTTCTCCTTTGCTCCTTTTGTTTTGTGGGTGGAACCCCAAGGTGTCTGGCCACTTTGACGTCACTGCTAAAGGACCTCCCACATCCTATATATTTGAAGCTATGAAGAAGGTGCTTTATCACTTCATTGCTGTAGTTCGGGAGTGTATTATTTAAGTATTGATTTTGCTGGCAATGGATTATTTGGCTTCTGTTCTCTGGTTTTGATTTTTGGATTGTTTATTATGACTTATTTGCTCTGATTAATTGTCTTAGGCAAGCCTTTTTGCCTTATTTCTGTCCTTTAATGCCATTTTAGTTCTTCTGATTTTTTAAAAACATATTATTTTGACCATGTCATTTCAATCTGGGGATTTTTATGGTTCCTCTCCCTTGAAATAAATTTTTTATATATTTATGTATTTTGGGACATTTGAGTCAATTATTTTGAAACTTAAAAGCCTGTTCTTCATTTATTGGGCATAGTTAAGCCATCACCTGCCTGTGGAATAGGGAGGTCAGGCTACCTTGGGGTTAGCTTCTTCTAGCTAACCTGCTTTTGTAGCTAATGTTGGAGGCCTCAACCTCTTTTTGTTATATTGGCTTGTTCCTGCACAGGAAAAAAAACTATAGCATTTGTAAACAAGTTCTGTCATATATTTCACAAAGATACAAAAAAAAAAATAAAACAATTGTAAAATTCTACTGAGGAAACTTCAAATTGTGCAACAGAAACAGCAGTCTGTCCAGAGCATCTAATTTCAGAGCAGCACGGTTACATGTTACAACATTTCTTCCGGTGCTGAAAGTCCTCTCAGAAGGGCGACACGCATACTTTTTTGCAAGTTTCCACATTTTTGGGAAAAGTACTCCTTGTGTTTTCCACCACTCAAGTATATTCACCTCACTGTCTACCTCAGGTGTCATCAAGTAGCTCTTTATCTCTTTCTCAAAGACATAGTGCGGAGATTCATCTTCTCCAAATTCCTGTGTTTTTTTTTAAATAGCTGCTAAAAGACTTTTTTCTTTTTAACCCAACAATGTTCGGTTCAGATGTATACATTGGTTTTAATAGAACAGTAGGATTTACAGGCAGGCATAGAATCTGTGTTCCGCTTCATCATTGCTTTAATATTGATGTCAGTATTATACATACTTTATACATGAGTCAGGGCAGGATGGAGCAGGGTAAGGAGGTGGGGATCTGTGCAAATGTTTTAAATAATGAAAAAAGGACCCCCAACCATAACAGCTTGTGAAATAAAACGCTCCCAATAGGCATATGCTTCTTACAGAAATAAAAATCAGTTTGAACAAATTATGTAATTTACCTTTTTTTTGCCTAATGTTTACGGGACACCATACTTCTGGTGTGCTAACTGTGCACATGTATGTGCTTGCTTTGCACATACGCAGTAGTCTATTCTATTAAGGCATGCTTTTGAGTGTTTTTTACAAATTGAGTGACATACTTGATAATTTCAGCTCACACATCGTTACATATATCACACACTCCTAGTATTGCTGTTTCATTTTTTTTTTTTTTTTGTGTGTGTCTCTGGATTCTATTTCTGAATTACAGTGTGTATTGGGACTTGTTAACTCATTTATACTGTCTTCTCCAATCTTGTGCTTCTTTTGTGCATTTAATATAAACTCACCATTTATTCAAATTATTTGTGGAATTTGTCACATTGAACCTGTGGTTTAACAGTTAATTCTCTTTTATGAGGCATTTTTGTGAATTTGTAGGCCTGTGCAGGCTGAAGCCTGCAGGCAGCAGTTGAAGGGCTGCTGCTTCTGGGCCACTCAGTGAACATCCTGGCCTCCTTTTTGGTATTTAGGAAGGTTCAACCCCCTTTCACCATGTTCCTGTCTCCTGTTCTTACATGATGAAATTATGTTCCTTTAATAACAGTTCTATTAACTCAATTTCAAAGACAAGAACAAAAGCAAAAGAGTCCAAAAGGTTTGCCTAAAAAAGGCAAGCCAAAGCTAACTAGACCAGTCCACAACCCAAAAAACAAACACCCATAAGAGAAGTCAAATGCAGAACAACAAGAATTATAAAGAGTCAAAATATAAGATCTGATTCACAAAAGTGGAAAAAAATGAATGCCTCATATCTTTCAGTTTTTTAAAATAGAGCTAAAAAGAGTTGAGGATGCTCTTGAGCTCCACCCAGCTCCAAATGAGGTACAACAACATGGAACATAAGAAGAAATAAATACTGTATATAGTCAACACAATAATAAAACATAGTTAATAAACAAAAAAAATATTCATTAAGAAATACTAAAATATAAATGGGAAAAAGCAAAAGTATATTCAAATTATAAATCATAAACTAATATACAAATGGCACAGATATAATACCATGACATTATGTCTTTATTGCTGTGAATTATTTTTAACATTACTAAAGTGGCATCAGTAGAAATGGGAATCTTGGGATTCAATTTGATTTAGATTCTCAATCTCTCTCTCTCTCTCATATATATAATTCAACATCTGTCTGTATGTCTGTCTGCTTTTGACGAGAGAACTACTTAACGGATTTAGATCAGATTTTTTTTCTATAATTTACTTGAACATTCTGGTTGATTTTCTGAATTCTCTCATCATGCTAAGTATTATAGTTTGGTTGCGGCACCGATTTATTCACGTAAATCCGAGAAACAGGCTGCAGGCTGAGGGGAGGGGGAGGCGGGACCATCCTCACTCACACACTAGCATCCGTTTGAGCTGCTGTAGCTCTTGCCACGTGTTGGAGCGTACCTTGCCTCCTCTTAGTTAGCGATACCCATTTGTTCAGCAGACATTATCATCTAGAGATTGTTAAAAAGTAACGTTTGACGCTTTTGAGAGAGAGATCTCAGCTATGTGCGTTTCAGAGGGTACCTGCTCATTAGCAGAAATATCACGGCCACGTGCTCTTCTCCCCATGCAGGGGACGCTCTCCCATCAGAACTGAACACGATCAGATACAGTGGCAATGTTTGACATTGGAACTTTCTTAACTTCCACATGGCCAGACATACCTTGCCAAATTTTTACATTTTTGCCAAAGAGATCACAACTCCTGATAGCAAAACCAAAAATCTTGCATATCAAGAGGCCCTCGGATACGAAAGCTATCAACATAAATTATTCTCAATACAAATTATTATTATTTTTTTTAAATTGATTTTTAAAGTTTGTCCTATTTCAGTACTATGTGGACGGAGCTGCGGGGGACAGCTAGTTCTATATAACAAATAATATATCAAGATGTGAGCACATACTGTATATGTTATAGGTACTGACATCAAAGGTTCGAGCCCTGTAAGGGGAAGCAAAGGTGCGTACACCTGAAGAGCCCCAATAAGGGCAAAAAACACGCATCACGTACTCTTTTCATTATTTCTTTTCTTTCTTTTGTTTTCTTATTATTTATCTCGCAACTGAGAGGACATGGCGGATCTTTGCCGACTGGCCAAGCAACCACAAGTGTTACCTGGTAGGGTTACAGAGCACACCTCCAAAACAATAAAAAAAGCTTTCCCTACCAATCAGTTTATCTCCTGCCACTTACATTCTTTTTTTCTCTATATCGCAAGAACTCCTGCTTATTGTTTCCTCACTCCCTACTCAAAACTTCCTAATGTCGCACCTTCCTTTTCCTCCTAATGTCTACTGTCATTCATCTCCTAAGACAGTGTTTCTCAACCTTTAAGTATTTGCGACCAGAGTTTTCATAACAGTTTTAATCGTGCCCCCCTAACGTTTTATTGACAGGAGCCCACTAATACCAATTTGTTCTTTTTTAATTAATAATATATCATTGATGCATATTTTATTATACCTACTTAACTTTTATCGACATTTATCTAACTCTATATTTATTTTTCTAGTATCAGAATGTAGTTTAAGTTAATTTGTTTTGGTTTCAATAGGTGTATTTTTCATATTTTCTATTCTTGTTTTCTTTTTTCACATCTTCGCACCCCCCTAGGGGGGCCCGCCCCACCGTTTGAGAACCACTGTCCTAAGAGATGTGTCCCCCTCTTGCAAAACAGAAACCCTTCACCCAGTCCCATCACTTACAGCATTCATTCCACCCTTTCTACTCCCGTACAGTGCATCACAAGCTGCCTGCATGTCATATTATACTTTGTTAATATATTGTAACAGAATTTAAAAAGAAAATTACAATACAAAAGAACATTAACATTAATATAGAATAACATTAAAGTAAATGGTTTCAATGTTCAACACATTTTTAAATCTTATTGAAATTCTGCTTTATATCGTTCACTGTTCTTCCTACTCCGTAAATTGAAGCAATACTTGAAACATTATCGCCATTTCCTAAATGTTTAATAATTTCAATTTCTGTGACTATTTCAACACCACATGCATACGTTTATCGGTCATAACAATGTATAATAGATTATTTATAACAAAAAAGAAAAGTTACAAAACACTAATAAAACTGAAGATACGTAACAGACATTGTGGTGCTGGGTAAGAACACTATGCGCTAGCACAACGGAAAGATGTTACGATGTGCAAAGCACACAGCGTACTGCATGGCAGTAGTAGTACAATAATAGGTTGGTGCTGGTGTGCGCAATGTTTTTTTTTTTTTGGTCCTGATGGTTAATGGAGACTGAAGGTTAATCAAGTGACAGATGGTTGCGGTTTTACTGTATATATGTAGGTCTGCTCGTGTGTGCTCACATCTTGATTCATATAAAACCTTTGACAGAGAAAAACAGTGATTGACGGACAAAAGACGGGGAATGTTGGATACCAAATGTGTTAATAGTACTGGTCCTTAAATAGGAATAAACAGTACATGGTATAGCCTTGTCTTATTTTCTGGCCATGTTTCTTATTTTAGAGGTGTTTCCTGTGGCCATTAGCAACATGAACAGACCCACAGATGTGTTAAGCTCAGCGTTGTTGGGTTGCCCATTTCTGAGATTCTATCTCATTTGATGTGCGTGCCTCACTTTAGTCATCTTGGTGGTTATTACAACACTTTTCAATATTAAGCGTGTATCTGTTTATTAAAACAAATTACAAATGTATTAATGATTATTTGTGCAAATAATACATTAAATATTTCACAAATGTGTGCAAGCCCTCATCCTGACATTAAACTGTCAGCGTGGACATTAGTATGTTGCCATTTTGTTAGGGCTTTCTTGTTAAGGGTGCTGTTAACCTATGTATAGTTACACCATCCTTTGATGCCATGAGGAAGTGCCATGTGGACATCACATGGGAGGCATTTTGACATCATCACTCACACACTATTTTAATACAATGACATGCAGCATATGGTGCCCTTGTTTTGGGATTCTCCACCATAGAAACTACACGTATGTTATTAATAGTTGATGGTAATCAGTACAAGTTAGTGTGTAGCTCTTTTACTTTGCTTCTAGAAGTTGCTTTATATTGGAGTACTTGATGTTGTAGATTTTTTATTTCGCTAATAAGTGTTAACTATGACCTCTTACTATTCCTCACACATCTTATATTGGTCCTGTCCACTAGTATTCTCACTTGCTTAGAGAAAGCAAAAAGGGGCGTCCAATGAGATTTTAGTATTAGGACCCCCTTCCTGTTCCTTTGACTTCTAGTTTTCTGCTGTATTCTCCATCCTGTGGTCTTTATTTTTCCCATCTGGGTATTCTGGATTACTGCTCTTTGCAGTTTCAAAACACTGAAAACATCATTAAACATACAAAACCTACAATGCCTCAATTATCTGAATCTACTTATTCCATTCATGGGCAAAGGGATTCAAAATCCATCAAGGAATAAACAACCACATGGCAGGAATCAACACTGCATGTTGTACCTTTTTCCATTTGCAGGATGTACACACAGAAACACAAACACACACACTACAAACAGACAGTGATAAGGTCAGGACTTGAACAGAGTATCCTGGACCTATGAGTCAGCAGCACTAACCACTAAGCCAGAAAGACAGAAGTAAAAACACATGCAGATTTAGTAAAAAAAAATCTATTATAAAGAATATCTAAAATTAGATTTACACAGATTTAGAAAAAAAATAATTTTCATTTGCAAAACATTCCAGGATAATGGAACAAAATAAAACAAGTTTTAAAAATATAAAAAAACACTGATATGATCATGTTTTACAAAACCACTAATAATATATATAACAGATTATAAAAGTTTAGATAACTATTAACAAATAAGGTTAATTCCAGTCCATCCCTTATTCTGTCAAGAAGCAACAAAATCTTAAAAGAAGCCATGGAATTAGTCAGATAAAAGTAATCCCACTTTCATGAATATATGGGCTGCAAAAATTCCTGTAAAGAACTGTCAGCTTTGATATGGTGTCTATACAAAACATTTGATTGAATGGATTTAAATACACATTCATAAATGCAATGACAGAAAAGTCATAGGATTGTGTTCAGTGATTCCAGAACTTAACACCCCCACCCATTACAACAAATTTTGTTTGTTCTATGATTTTCCATATATATGCTCCATCTATAGACTTCAGTAAAGATAGTACAATAGTAGCTAAGCTCATAGAAACATACACACGCATTTTTTTTTCAAACAGGCAAAATAAAGAAAACATCTTTTAAGCAATAATGGAAAAACATCTGGGAATAGCAAATGAACAAAACAATACAAAGTGATTTTCATGATTTTAATAGCCTGCCAGTGACTATAATTAACTGGCATATTTGAAGGCAGTATGTTCAGTCTCTTTAACATCCTTAACGCTGCATTTTATTCCAAAAAAACATGTACAAAACATTGCATTTCCTTGGCATGAAAAATTCTATATTTATTAAATCGCAAAAGTATAGTGATGATACAAATAATAACAGTAATGATGAATAAAAATAATATCCATCCATCCATTTTCCAACCCGCTGAATCCGAACACAGGGTCACGGGGGTCTGCTGGAGCCAATCCCAGCCAACACAGGGCACAAGGCAGGAAACAATCCTGGGCAGGGTGCCAACCCACCGCAGGACACACACAAACACACCCACACACCAAGCACACAGTAGGGCCAATTTAGAATCGCCAATCCACCTAACCTGCATGTTTTTGGAATGTGGGAGGAAACCGGAGCGCCCGGAGGAAACCCACGCAGACACGGGGAGAACATGCAAACTCCACGCAGGGAGGACCCGGGAATCGAACCCAGGTCCCCAGATCTCCCAACTGCGAGGCAGCAGCACTACCCACTGTGCCACCGTGCCGCCCTTTAAAAATAATATGAAATGAACAATTACAAAAATAATAATAAAATACTACTAATGATGCCAAAACAGTATATAATCTGAAAATGAGTCGTTGAATGGTAAATTTTAAAGCCTGGTGAAAGACACAAAGCAACATCACAGTCATGGACAATAATTGCGTGTTTCTTTACTGATTATCCTTCAAGATATAACAGCACACTGGACAGATACGAGTTGGATTCTGTTTTTTTTTTCTGTTGGAGGTATAAAATTAATAAAATGTCTACCAATAAGACGCTCTAAATTTGATCCGTAATGTGCTTGGTCAACAGCGTCTCTTTAGTGGTAGTGTGGATGGTGGAGGTGCGGCAACGGATTTGTTCTACAAGCTGGCATGTAAAGTTTGCATGAGATACAATTTTGTCAGCTTCTTGTCTGCATAAAAAGAATGCATTTCAAATGCACTGTTCCACCAGATGACAAAATATCTTTTTGTAATATTTCTTTTGTTGCCTCCACATAATGGGATAGAAAGACACTTCTTGATCTGCACAATCTATGCCGCCCATTGTGGTATTATAGTTGATCAGAGCACAAGGCTTCGTAACCTGCTTGTTGCCCTTTGCCTTTACAGTGACTATAGCTGCATTATGTACAATGCTAAGATGACAAACATCTTTCTTGTCATTCCATTTCAGTGCAAGCATTTTACCCTTTTGCCAAGCTATTAGCGCACCTCTCTGTAATTTAGCTCTGCCAAAGTCTTCAGGCATGCCACAATGGTTGGGAAGCACTATTCCATATGCATCAGTCTTTCTTTGCAGCAAAATATCAAATAGCTCTAGCAAAGTATAAAAATTGCCCATGGTTACACAGTAACCTTGATCCAGCAAAGCATCTATCAGAGTCAACACCGATGACTTAGCAACGCCGTATTGATTGTATTTTAGATCACTGTCCGTTACAGTTTCACCATCTGAGGACAGATTCACTTCCTCATCATGGCTGATAAGAAGCTCCTCATCATCCTCACCATCACCATAGCAAGACCATGCAACACTTGGGCTGCTGAAAAACATTTCTTATGAGACACCATTATTACGGAGGGGGATACTTATCATACTTACAGGTGAGAGGAGAAGATGCAACAACACCTTTACCCATGTGATGCTCGGATGTAATGCTTACCCAAGACCTGCCTATAATATTGCCCTAGTAATGCCTGGGACTTACATTGACAGTACTTTTACAGCCCGAGAGCTTCTCAGTTCTAATGCTTACGCAAGACGCATCTATACAGTTGCCCAAGTGACACTTGGCATGAACGCTTTTAGCATGGTTTTCACAGCCCAAGTAACACTCGGGTCTAATGCTAAAGGGGTTAATGAAGTTATTGTTTAAAGAAAATAAGAAATACAGAAAAACTACTAATAATTTTCAACTGAAAAATAAGTTTGTTTGCATTAGGGAGTTTTTTTGCCCTTATTACTTAAAGAAAGACCCACCAAATGAACAAGCTGAAAAAAAGGGAAAGTTCAGTGATAAGATGCACTCTAGTCGCTTTCATGTAGTAGCAAAGGAGAGAGTTAAATCACATCTGACTGCCATTATGATCAATGTCGCACATCCTCACATTGACATTCTAACACTGAGTACTGTTCAGTTAACAAATCATTGAGAAGAGGTCTGGCAAGAAACACATGGAATCTTGAAATCGTTATCCATCAGTTGTGATTTTTAATTTGCTTTGACTTTTCAATGTCATTTATATTTATTTTTGTTGTAGCCAGGCAACAGTTTAATTAATTTTTTTCTTGCTTTATTGTAGTTTTTTGCATTTCAAACAAAACTTAAAAAAAAGTTAGAACCAACAAGAACAAAATTGTCACTGTTCTTTAATTGCAGTGTTTGTTAAGATACTTTGAGATTAAAAATATTATTTTGCAAAATTAAACATAACATTGCATTCTCAAACAAACCTGTAAGGCAGGAACCAGGTAACAACTGAGCAAAGGATTCACACCCTGATCACTGAATTTCTGAGGCCACAGCACCAACCAATGTGCCACTCTGAAATGAAGCATCATTCCATTGTTTAAGAATTATTTAAACGGTATATACATCTGCAGTCTTCTAAATGAAGGCTGTTTCTAAACGTTTCTTTAGAAGCACTGAAAACTACTTCAAAGTTCAGGGCCGTAGGAAAATGTTCAAACAAGTAACTTTTGTATCGAGATTACTTAGAGTTAATAATTAGACAACTATTTTCCATTGCAATTTCCCAATTACCATTACTTTGAAATCAATGTAAAAATAGTAAATGGAAATGTGAAAATCGACTATTTTGGGTAAAGATACATTTTAATTTTTCTAAATGGATAAACACTTGCTTATGAACATATATTAAAAAAGAGCATTACACATGAGATCACTCATAAAAGAGAGACAGAGGGAGAAGAAAAGATCACAAAATGTCATCAATAAAGTTTTCAGAAGCCACAGGGTTAATAGCAAAATCAAGTACTTCTGGTCTTAGAAATATTAATAACCATAATGCCATGACAAGTTAGATAAAATCTTGCTCTGCTGATAAAGTTTTTTGTAAATCTATATTATAGATTTTACTGGAGGTCAAAGGATGAAACTATATTGATCACAGAATATATCTGATGTACTGAGCACAGTGCCAATTCCAGACAGATCAATGACACCTCTGTCTGCATTGTATATATTATCATTATTTATTGGGCATAAAATTGATCACTTCATTGCATAATTATATACAACAGTGCTTAAATGGTTACATTTAGCTTTGACTAAAAGGATGCCCCACAGGCATTTCTGATAACATTAATTTTACTTTTTTGTTATGGACACAGCTGCAGTGTATAAACTTTTCTAAGTTTTAATTTTCTAATGCGCATAGTCCCAAAGCATTGGGCTGGGAGCTGCATAAATAAAACAATTTATCTGACCTTCATTGTACTAATAAAATGTGTAAATGAAAAGCGAATTCTACATGCATGCCCTGTCTAAAAAATTTTTAAGCCTGAATAATACTAATTATCAAAAGTGTAGTTTACAAATTATCAATCATATCAGGGGGTGTCTCTTTATATATTACTGCAATTAGATAACAAGTTCTTAAGGTAGCATTTTTGAAGTAAGTTTAAAGGATTTAAAGCTGCAAACTTAAATGCATCCATTAAATATAAGCGTTTAAAGTCTAAATTCAAAACTTGGTTAGAAATAGATGAACTTGCAGTATTTTTAAAATGACTGTCTTGAACAAGTCTCTTTCCCTTTCTACAGCTAACATTACAAAGAAAACAGAAAACAGCAACATAAACACTTTCAGTCCCCACTCACAGAGCTGCTGCCCCGTTAAACAAAGAGTCTTCTTTCTCCTCAACTAATCTGGTAATTTATTTTTTCAACCATCACATAAATCGAAACACAGCTGTAACCAATGACTTTCAGCTTCAGTTCCTTGCCAGCTGGAATACATTCTGCTGAAGCAGCAAGATTTCTAACATTGTTCACTTTGGTAAATCTGGAGAAATCATTTTGGGCTCAGAGTGCAAAAAAGGCTCTTCAACAGACTAAAAACAGTATAACCTTCTTTCTCTATTTAAAACCTTAGTAGTGGCCTTTACAAAATGAGCCACACCACATTATATAAAATTTTAATGTATTTGTAAATTATAGTGATTGCCAATTAAGGCACAGCTAATAAACATCATTATTTCAACTTAGGCATAATACAAAGGGAAAACAAAAATGATTATTTGAAGTGCAGCATTTTCTAGAGTTTTAAAAGTACTGTGTTATCATATTAACATTACTCATATTTTTGAGGTATATCTGTAATAATAGGGATGGCACAGTAGTGCTGCCTCGAAGATTCTGTAGACTATATTTAGATGTGTAGCCAAACATGGTCTTTTTGGAGAAACAGCAGAAAAACCCAGTTTTCTCACAAGGTGTATAGTTCAGGCAGTTTAGGTTAACTGGTGACACTAAGCTTGCTCAACCTGAGAAAGTGTATACGTGATGGGCTGGCATCCTGTCCTGGGTTAGTAGTCTTGTGCCCAATTCTGCTAGAATAGGCTCAGGCCCCACACAATGCTATTATTTAACCTGAGTGGTATGATAACCAGTACTGAGATGTGGATGGCTTCTTTGTGAAGGTTAAATGTTTCCTCCTCATTTGTGTCTTTTTCGTTCAAGGAATTTGGTTAACTCCAATAGTTCAAAGTGATCTTGTTATAACGATGCCCTTGGTGATGTGTCTGTGAATGTGTGTGAGTATGTCCATTAAACAGTTGATTTCTGCTTTACACTGGTTAATAATCAGATAGCATTGAAATCCCCAAAACATTAACTCGGAAAATGTAGCTATGCAAAAATTGATTATTTTGTGTGATTTTATTGCAAGAACTGTATCGCGGGAGGAAAACGAAATTTGTCTTCTGGACTGATCCCCTGAAGATGTCCAAAGATCTTCATGAATATTTATTTATGTTTGTAAAAATCAGAATTTTTAAACTATATTTTTGCCAGCAAACAAAGAGAGGAAAAACTTTCAAAAACATCAAAATGCTTCTTTATTTGCAAAAAACAAAAAAAAAAGGTATATTAGCGATGTGAGCAAAGTTGCCATTTTTACCTAAAGTTCTGTTCTTATCTAACACCCTTTTCAACCACTGTTTTAATATGTGCTCCTTCTTCCAATAACTGGTTGTGCCTGTACTTGCTCTGCTGGATAAATGAAGCATGTTCAGACTTTAGTGTACACGTGAAATTCAACTCTGCCCATTGTTATAGGATACTGAATAACTGTCTTTTAAAATGTAAGAATAAAATTAGAAATTTTTTTCTTTAACCTGTTTTATTAAATTAAATCAATGTAATTCCAATATAATTCTGATACACCAAAAAAAAAAAAAAATCAGGAATGGGAAAGTGGTATTACACGTACATGTAGGTCAGTTCCCCAACCATTGAAAGAATATTGTAAACACATGCGTGTACGTGAACCACTCTTTGGGCTCATCAAGGAGAATTTGTAATACCACTCCGGGTGGAGAAGGGGCACTGATGCTAACATTCTACCACACTCCTGCTTTAAGTTCATACTGCCCTCCTTCTCTCTCATCCCTCTCTGGGCAGCCATCTCCCTTCACTCACTAGTTTATGCTAGCTGCTCATACTCCACCATCATGCCTGTTGGCGGTCTTTATTTGCATATCCAGCTTGCACTATCAACTTCCTACCCAGTCTCGTTGCTATACTGTCTCATACACTATAGTTCATGGCCACATTGCTACGTTATTAAATCAAATCATATGCCAATAGTATGGGGGAACACTCTTTATTTTAAAGGTAACAGTTACCATTTTCATTACTTAGAAAGAAAGAGAATGTTATATATTTTATTCAGTTCTTTTTTACTTGATTGCACTCTATGCAAGAACATACTGCCATCAAACGGCAGGAGCATACGCATGCACTATGGTATACAGCGGCAGACAACGTTTTAAAAAAGGCAATACTTGTGTGAATCAATGCATAATGTTTTATAAACTTCCACTGAAACACAGTAATGCATATCTTTTTGTTTCTTTTATTTTTTAGGTAAAATTCACTTTAGTAAAATAAGAATTGCATTAGGTTAAATTTTGAGGATTGGCTTCTCCGCGGATGTGTTTATCCACAGGTACATATGGTAAATTGAATTTCGTCCACAAGCATAGGAATTTTCATCATGCAGTCCTCTGCAATAAGGTTCATTAAGCTACAATGGTATCCTCTCATACATTCAAAGAACCACTCAATGAATCAGTCTTTTATTATTAGAAAACACTGATTCATGAGATATTAATTGGGATGTACAAACATATTCTATATTCTTTATAAATTCACAATAACTTGAATACTCATATTCCATTTGTTGATCTTGGCTGATCACTGAATTGACTTTGAGTGTGCATCCTGTGTCTGTGCGTTTTCCTCACACAACCTAATAGCATTTATATTAGGTCCATTAGCGGCACTAAATTGGCAGGGTGAAGTTGTGTCCAGTGATAGACCGGTGTCGCATCTAGGGTTAATTCCTAACTGGCACCCATTGTTCCTAGTATATGAGCACTTCTATGACCCTGAAATGAATTAGGTGGGTTTTATCGTCAAAGATTGGCTGGATTTAAACACACATACATAAAGCTGCTCTTTGCTGTGTTATTCATTACACAATGTCAAAAGGAAACAAGTACAGTGGAACCTCGGTTCACGACCATAATTCGTTCCAAAACTCGGTCGTAAACCGATTTGGTCGTGAACCGAAGCAATTTCCCCCATAGGATTGTATGTAAATACAATGAATCCATTCCAGACCATACGAACTGTATGTAAATATATATTTTTTACGTTTTTAAGCACAAATATAGTTAATTAAACCATAGAATGCACAGCGTAATAGTAAACTAAATGTAAAAACATTGAATAACACTGAGAAAACCTTGAACAACAGAGAAAACTAACACTGCAATAGTTCGTGCTATAGCGCTACCAACCGCTGGCTAAAAACACTTTTTTTTTTAATGAGTTTTAAGCACAGGGAAAAAAATGAACATTTGAAAAAATCCGTAATTTAATAAACCACCAAGAAAAGTAACATTGCAACAATGCATGCTACGAACCGATCGCTGTAAACAGAAGTGGAAACAAAATCAAGCCCAGTGCATTCTTTAACTGCCTTCTCTACCTTATGAGTCCAGCCCTGTCTCTCGCTCCCGCTGCCTGTGTGTGCGCGGCTCTCTCTCTCGCGCTGCCTTTGTGTGTGCGTCTCTCTCGCGCTGCTTCTGTGTGTGTGTGTTTGTGTGTTGCATGCTCTCTCGTTCTTTCTCTTGCTCGCTGCACAGGAAATGCACAGGGAGAGACTGAACATGTACAAACCGAAAGGGAAACTGGCTTGTTCGTATAATGAGTGTGTGGTTGTGAACCGAGGCAAAAGTTTGGCAAACTTTTTGGTCGTAAACCGATTTGTACGTGTACAGAGACATTCATGAACCGAGGTTCCACTGTACTTCTCAATCGTTTTAAAAGCACTTCAAACAACACAACAATTGGTCATAGGGGGTTCAGCTTTCATTAAAAAAATGTTTTTAATAAGGAAAATGGAAAAAAATATTGCATTTGAGCCTCATTCCTCCTCCATGGGGATATCTTCTGTAATTGTTGGAAGGGTTGAATCTGCCATGAAGATGGGATGAATATTCTGTAATATGTATTTAGCATTATAGTTTTATGTCTTGTGTCCTGACGTCATTTTTTAAATAAATCATGCACCATTTTTTGTCATTTAATTAAGACTGATTATCTCAGTTTTCCTCTCAGCTAACAGGTAATTATGAGTGTTAGAGGTTGCCTGAATGGAAGAGTTTGCCCTTTCACATGGATGATACCTAGGTGAAACAGAAAACCATACTCTGAATGTCAAACAGGAGTCATTAAGTAGTAACAGACCTTGTCAGTTTTCTGAAAACAAAACATTGATGGATGCCAGAGTGAGAGAGAGAAAGAATTACAGTGGCACATCCTGGGGGAGGACTATTAGGTCCCTCAGAGTAGAATTTAATGGTATAATTAAATACTAATACTATAATTAAAAAATAACAAAATGAACTTCTCCGGACCACTAGAGTTCAGTATGTAATGTGTACATAAAATAGAGAGGACTGTTTTTCTCATTTAAAAAATGGCTTAGAGATGTAATAGTGGTGGGATGAAGACTCATTTGGTAGTTGTTGGTGATGATGACAAGAGTGCATGTGACATTTGGAGCTGATTATCTGAAAGCCACTCCAGCTAACAGACTGGACAACCAAGGGAAAGATTTGATTGGTCCTCTTTCTTTCATTAATCCAATTTCTCCCTAACTTTGTATAACGTAATGTAAAATAAACAGAATACTTTTTAAATTACATTGGCTTTCTAGGAATTTTTGCAGGTGTAAAGAAGGTTTACGGGATACCTTCCCTATTACAATGGCAGAGCTAGAAAGGAAAGGGGAAGGCCTGTCCACTGGCTCATACTTATGCTTTATTATTTATTTATTTTGCAAACAGCACAACAAAAGTTATCTGGGAAAGTTATCTTAGGCTGTAACAAACACAACATGGTTAAGTAAACTATAATGACATACAGGTAAGCAAAATAGCGTTTTATTAATGTTGAGAAAGCCGAGTATAAAGTATGACTGTATGGCAGCTGAGGCATAGACTTTTGACTGAAATGTGCGGAAGAAACAACATGTAATTTAAGAAATCCATTGGGACTAGCCTTTCCTTTGGCACACTATTTGCGATAGATAGATAGATAGATAGATAGATAGATAGATAGATAGATAGATAGATAGAGATACTTTATTAATCCCAAGGGGAAATTCACATTCAGACCCCTCTTATCTGAGTCTGTTGATAGGCCTGAATACTGCTTTTGCAACAGTAACAAAAAGAAGCATTATGGGAAATAAAAAGTGTGATCTTAGATGGTGACATTATTCTAGCCATATCTAGTTATTGTATATGTGCGAACTGCAATTCCTGCACTTATGGCATTTAGTGCCTCTAATGTTTTGATTTCTGTGCATTTTGACCTACCTCTTCTGATTGTTAGATTTACAATTTCTGCACAGTACTTTTTTTCTTAGTTTTGATATTTTCCATATGACTGTTGATTTTGGACTTCATCCTTCTTTTGATCTTGTGGAAACTGAAAACCATTCTCTACAAAGAAACCTACATTAAGAGGTTGTGCAGACACACCTACAGAAATTACAGCTCACACAGCACAGCCTTTGGATGTATGCTTCTCCGTAGCATAAGCTGAGATTCAGGACGACAGTGCGACGCACTGCCCTGTTAAAAAAAAAAAAAACAAGGTTGGGGTGCACAATAGGAGAAGCTGAAGACTTCAGAGGCATAATAAGTAGATAAAAATCAATAATTTTTATTTGAAAGTCAAAATCTAAAAGCAGTAATTCAAGACTGGCTGGAGGTTAATTTATAGAAAGGCAGCGAAACAAAGACAGATTTGCCAAAAATGTTGTGCAAAAATCAAAATACTGGAAAAACAAACTAAGCAAGGGTCAAAAATTGTGAAACACTAAACACTAAAATTAATAAAGCACAGACACAATAGACAAGAGACTTTCACAAAGACTGAATGCACAATGTTAGGGAAAGGAGCTTTAAGCAAGCAGCTCTTTTGAATTTCTTGCCCTTGCATCATGTGACTGCCACCTGATTAATGTTGCATAGCAACAGACACAAGGGCAAATTGCAGGCAAAAACAGAGGCTAGGGGCTGAAATGTGGCCAAATCCTGATACCATGTGCCTGCCTCTGTAGATGCAATAGGCTGATCTGCGCTTGACAGAGGCCCCAAAATGCAAAACCACAAACTTTTCAAATTAATTAACTTCTGATAACAGAATGAATAAATAATTGCTTTATTTAATTTTATAACTAAAGTTTTATGTACCACAATTGCTTACTGCTAAAATTATAGACATATTAAATACAAATATTATTTAACACTTATTTTCCTTTCTGGTTTGCTGGGGACAGAGCTAGGTGTTACTTATGGGGTTTCTCTGAAGTGATGTAGGGCTTAGGAACAAACTGCAAATACTGAAGCTGAAGCATTTATGGAATCTTGAAAACATCTCACAGAGGGACATGGATAGCTGGTAGTTTGGTGGTGTAAGCTCTTGTACCAATGACTTTGGACACCCAGCCTCTTCTCCACTAGAATTGGGGCAGAGAACTGAAATTAAACTTCTTTGCTTGAAAGTATGAACTAGAGAGCATCTTACTTTGTCTTGTACAATCCTGGAGGCACTAATGCCTCTTTAACTCCTTTGCCATTCAAATGTTTTGCTAGATGTCAGAAAGATCACACTGCTTTAAGATCAGCTTGTCCACCCCTACTTTAAAGCTTAATTGTGAATCCTGTCACTTGTTCCAAAATATACTTCACTTAAGCAATTAAATCGACTTGGATAAACACACTTTCACCCCGCCATCAAAAGTTACTTCTCTAACATTTCTGTTCCCAGCTGCTATTGTAGATGCGTTTTCAAATCTTCTGCATTCCAAATACCTGTATTTTCTGTTCTTGAGGGACAATGATTAAGCATAAGTCTTAATACAACAGTAGTTTTGGCATAAATTGTTTGTAACTGTATTTCATCTACTATTTGTGGTAGCAGGATAACAGTTCAGCTAGTAAAAAGTAGAAAAATATGACTAGGTTCAAAACTTAGAAAAACATCTCTTTATACACGATCCTAGTAGGAAAACACTGCATTGTTTTGTTTTGAACTGATGGAAAGCTTAGGTCCAAATACCTGACTGAATGTTTCGCTTGTCTAGACCTGATAGAAAACTCATCAAATACACTGCCCTCCAGTCCATCATGTAGTAGAAATGTGAATTTATCCTGGCAGTATTGAGTACAATTCATGAAAAAAATCCTGGACTAAATGCCGGTCCAATTCAGGAAAAACTCAAGCACATTGGGAACCTCAAGCACATTCTTATGTGCTTGAAGGATCAATTTAGAATCAAACATACAACCTAACCTAACCTGCATGTTAAGAAAATGTGTAAAATCCACAAAGAAACTTCACAGACCTCTTGAACGTCAATGCCATCCTCATAAGCTTTTTCATTTCCTAAATTTTAATGATAAAGTTGCATAACTGTTATCATCTAAGAAGGATCAACAGCTATTTTTCTTAACCTTATAATATCAAAGAAGCTCAGACTGCAAAAAAGGGAGAAAGGAAGAACTGATTTCCAAGTTTTAAAGCCTGGTGACAACAAACGCTAGTCCAGTTCTAGCTGATAAACCCAGAAAACAAATAATTGTTTCCTTAGTTCTTTGACCAAATATTATAAAGTTACCGATCTATGATCAGGTTAAAGAGAATCAAAAGGTAAGCATAGACACATTCACAAAACTTCAAATGGAGACTGCAAGCATTTGATCTGTCTTAATTCTGTAACCACTGTATTTTTCAATAATATTTTGTTAGTTTGAAGCATAGTTCTTTTACCTTCAAATATAAATCTAAAAGCCAGAGACCTAATGGATGTGAATGAAATGGGATTTGGTATTGCTTTAACAAAACTAAATTATTGCTGTAATAAAAGTACATTTTAAAGGCTTGCTTAAAATCATAACCATTACAAAACACACACAAAGTGTATGCACAATTGTGAAGGTGAGAACGGTTTTATGCACAAAAGTTCTCCTTTAAATTAATTACCAACGAATAGCCAAAAACCTGCACTGTGATGGACATAGTTTACATCTAATTTGTTTTTAATTTCTAATAGCAAAGTAATTTGACTGAGACTATAACTGACCAAATAAGCCTATTGATAATGATAAATTAAGCTAAAAGGAGAAAAAACAAAAGGATTGATGTGATAATGTAGAGCATAATAAATTAAAATGGGAAACATAAAACATGTTCATGTGATTACGTACAGCAAGGTCTTCACCACATGACCATGCCTTAGTCTGTCCTCCACCAAAAAACTGAACTTTATTTAATAATAACCAAATCATACTGGTGTAGTGGATTCACACAGGTTTGTGCATGCTATAACATAGTGCTGGTGGTTTTTACTGATGAACAGTGCCTTTTCAAGCAGCGGGTCCAGATGGAGTATCGCCATGACTGCTGAAGGTCTGTGCATCTGAGCTGGGGGGTCCTCTACAGCGCATCTTCAACCTGAGCCTGGAACAGGGGAGAGTCCCGAGGCTTTGGAAAACATCTTGCATCACCCCAGTCCCAAAGGTATCACGTCCTAGTGAGCTGAATGACTTCCGGCCTGTTGCTCTGACGTCACATGTGATGAAGACCATGGAGAGGCTGCTGCTTCACCACCTGAGGCCACAGGTTCAACACGTCCTCGACCCTCCGCAGTTCACATATCAGGAGAATGTGGGAGTGGAGGATGCCATCATCTATATGCTACACCAATCCCTCTCCCACTTGGACAGAGGCAATGGTGCTTTAAGAATTATGTTTCTAGACTTCTCTAGCGTCTTCAACACAATCCAACCTCTGCTCCTTAGGGACACGCTGACAAAGATGGGAGTAGATTCATACCTGGTGGCATGGATCGTGGACTATCTTAAAGACAGACCTCAGTATGTGCATCTCGGGAACTGCACGTCTGACATTGTGGTCAGCAACACAGGAGCGCCACAGGGGACTGTACTTTCTCAGGTCCTGTTCAGCCTATATACATCGGACTTCCAATACAACTCGATAGTCCTGCCACGTGCAAAAGTTCGCTGATGACACTGCTATTGTGGGCTGCATCAGGAGTGGGCAGGAGGAGGAATATAGGGACCTAATCAAGGACTTTGTTAAATGGTGCGACTCAAACCACCTACACCTGAACACCAGCAAAACCAAGGAGCTGGTGGTGGATTTTAGGAGGCCCAGACCCCTCATGGACCCCGTGATCATCAGAGGTGACTGTGCGCAGAGGGTGCAGACCTATAAATACCTGGGAGTGCAGCTGGATAATGAATTAGACTGGACTGCCAATACTGATGCTCTGTGTAAGAAAGGACAGAGCCGGTTATACTTCCTTAAAAGGCTGGCGTCCTTCAACATCTGCAATAAGATGCTGCAGATGTTCTATCAGACGGTTGTGGCGAGCGCCCTCTTCTACGCGGTGGTGTGCTGGGGAGGCAGAATTAAGAAGAAGGAAGCCTCACGTCTGGACAAACTGGTGAGGAAGGCAGGCTCTATTGTTGGCATGGACAGCTTGACATCTGTGGCAGAGCGACGGGTGCTCAGCAGGCTCCTATCAATTATGGAAAATCCACTGCATCCACTAAACAGTATCATCTCCAGACAGAAGAGCAGCTTCAGCGACAGACTGCTGTCACTGTCCTGCTCCACTGACACACTGAGGAGATCGTTCCTCCCCCAAACTAAGCGACTCTTCAATTCCACCCGGGCTGGGGGTAAACGTTAACATTATTCAAAGTTATTGTCTGTTTTTACCTGCATTTTTATTACTCTTTAAGTTAATATTTTTTTTTGTATCAGTATGCTGCTGCTGGAGTATGTGAATTTCCCCTTGGGATTAATAAAGTATCTATCTATCTATCTATCTATCTATCTATCTATCTATCTATCTATCTATCTATCTATCTATCTATCTATCTATCTATCTATCTATCTATCTATCTATCTATCTATCTATCTATCTATCTTTTCATTTCAACTGTCAACAAAACTACAATATTCAACTCAAAATGGCACACAGCCATAGATGCTTTATTTAATTGTGCACCACCTGGTTGCTCTATTTTTTGTTCTCTAAATTTCAATAAATATTACTCACCTGAGCAATTCAAACAAATAAGCCAAAGCAAACAAGATCCATATCAAATATAAAATATCTGAACACCAATCTGCAGAACATGAGCAAAAGGCTCTTCAAAATTTCTATTCAAGCCAAATGGCAAAGAAAAACTCAAACTTGTTTCATTAAATTTTTAGATGGTAACTATTCTATTGAAGATCCAAGTTCCTCCAACATTCTGTTGGTTCATTTAATGTGTAAACCCATCTATTCCAATACTGGTCCAGAACTGGTCATACTTTATCCCAGAAAGTGCAGGAACCACTTCAGAATGGGACACCAATCCCCTGCAGTGTCCTCTCTCACACATTCACATTTTTTTATACTCAACTATTTTACAGTATCCAAGCAACTTTCTTTAAAAATCTTTTGGATAAACCAGTGTATACCAAAAAAATCAAGTAAAACTGATTTTGGATACATGGAGAATGTATGTCCCCACCAGAGTAATAATCATACAAATACTAAAAGAACCAAAACTACAAAAATTAAAAAGAATCCTATATCATGCTTCATTTTCTAAAAAGTGACAATGTTTAGGAATACTATTTAAAAGTTACTTGCCTAAACTAAAGAGATGCAGTAATTAGCACTTTTTCCTCAAACAATCAGCATTCTGGGTTTGAGTTCTCTGTGAATGTGTTTTATTTTTTTCCCTGATACTCTTGATTTTATTCCCATATACCATTGATATGCATGCTGGAGGTAATTTAGACTCGCCAATTAACCTGTATTGGTGTTTGTGTGAGTGGATCCTATTATTAGATGCGATCCTGTGATGAGATCCTGGGTTAGTTTCAATGTTATGCTGCCAGGACAGACTCAAGTACAACTCAACCTGCAAATGGATTAAGCAGATATGAGAAAGAAAGAAAAAAAAAAAAAAAACTAAACTAGTTTTTATGGCTAATTCTACAGTGTAATGTATATACAGTAGGTGACAAGTGTGTGCTTTATTCACAGGCTGTTCAAATCAGTCCTTTTGTAGCTTTTAGACAATTGAAAATTCTACAAGGATTGTTATAAGGAACTATGTCCATATAACTTTGGTTTTTAAGTGTCTTCAATGGACTTCAGTTTAGTTTTAAAGACAATTTTACAATTTCGCTGCTAAAACAAAAAAACTGTAAAGGCTTTGTCTTTATTTAAGGGGTTCACTGTTAATATCTGTATGTAGGGTGAAATGACACCTTTTATTGGCTAACTAAACAGATTACAAATGCAAGCTTTCAAGGCAGCTAAGGCCCCTTCATCAGGCATCATCACCTTCCCTGATGAAGGGGCCTTAGCTGCCTCGAAAGCTTGCATTTGTAATCTGTTTAGTTAGCCAATAAAAGGTGTCATTTCACCCTACTTTCTCCTGTATCAGTCTATGGCTAACACGGTACAACACTCTAGTGCTATAGTGCTGTATGTGAAATTGTTAATGTAAAAGACAATATGCATAGCACTGTATGAAACTAAGATAATGCTCCTAATCACAATGTCTTAGTGTGCACGTTAACAAACAATATGCAAACTAATTTTTAGCAAATAATCTTCTAACTCTACTGTTATTTGGAGCGGTTGTCTGCATATACAGTATATACGACAAGAGACGTATCTGCAAAATCACTTTACTTTTCTGACGTATTTCAGTATTTGTTCATTCTGCACATTGTACACTATATTGACCATATGGACATGATGTGAGCAAGACACCTACAACTGTAATTTCATTCAGTGATTAGTGTCAGAAACATTTTATTCAAATGTAAATGAACCATGCTGAAAATACTTTGAGCTTAACAAAAGTCTAAAAATCTTATTTACTGCATTTTTCCCCGAGGGACATTCAGCCATCTACATTGGTAAAATAGGGAAATGGTTAGTGGACTATTTCAGGGAGTGCATTTGAGCCATTAAAATCAAACACCTTACAAAGCCTACTGTAGAACACTTCAGATCCCTTTATTAAAGGTACACTTATCTGTTTTTGTTCTTTCACAAGGGTTTCAAGACATTTTCTCAAAGAAAAACAGAAG
The DNA here is from genome assembly GCF_900747795.2 of Erpetoichthys calabaricus. Classification (NCBI taxonomy): domain Eukaryota; kingdom Metazoa; phylum Chordata; class Cladistia; order Polypteriformes; family Polypteridae; genus Erpetoichthys; species Erpetoichthys calabaricus. Next base: position 196,456,396 of record NC_041397.2, read on the forward strand.
TTTCAGCTCAAGATGAGACATTTCTCTAGTTATTAATGATTGACTGACTTTTTAATCTCCCCCTTCATTTCCTCCAATGGCAGCTTTTTCACATCTACTCTCACCTTTTCTCCTTTAATCTCCTATGACTTTGTTTTTTCCTTCCCCTGCTATATATGTTACCTGTTTTTTCCTTTTCTGCTACAAACCTATTGAAGGCTACAAAGCTGAAACTTTTCTTTTCAACATGGAAATAACCTTTAACCTTTTTTTCCCCTTTGCGGATGTATGCTGAAAAAGCCCTACACTAACTCGATTCTTTAAAAAATTATGTATATAGTATATACAAGAAAATATTCTAACAAATGAACACACACACACATAGGCAAACATATATTCTGCATGACGACAGAGTCCCTTAAAACACATTCAATTTCTAACACTGATTTCCATTTAAGTGTCTTATATCCTGTTTTTTATGCATTATATTTGAAAATGTATTAAGTGAATACGGTGGCATGAGGTTTTTTTTCCCCAGGTTCTCTGTCATTTGCCACATGATTCAAAAGATTGACATGTTTGGTAATTAGTAACTTTACGTTGCTCCAACAAGAGCACTATGGAACCAGGATTTTGATTAAGTGGGTTTGAAAATAGATGAACATTCATTCTTCTTTATATAGTTTCCTATATAGGAGAAGAAAATAGTAAAGAATAACTGAAAAAATAATTATTAATTTCCTCAGATCAGTCCTTTCTTAAGTCCTGTAATTCAGGTATTTTTATACCTGCACACGTGCTATAGATACAGTATGTCAGGTTGGACAGCCATTCTGAACAGTATTTTTTTGCTGTAGATTTTTATTGGGGTATCTACTTCCTTTATTTGAAATCAATAGTGTGTTACTCAACACTTTAGATAATTTTTGTTCTAAGGCAAAAGTTGTATTTTTCTAAAAGAGGAGAGTTGGTTTTCATGAGTACTGTGCCTGATTCATATTTCCATCAGTAAAGATTAAAGGAGTTAAACCTTTTCAGATTAAGCAAACAAAGATTACAATGTGACTTTATTGTAGTTTCTAAAAAAACAATGAATCCAGACTGTTACTTTAAATTAGTTCAACATGTGGACAAAATTGGAAAATTGTTAAGGATAAATTTCTCGCAAATGTTAGAAAGTTCTTCTTCACACAGAGAACTACACACACATGGAATAATTTACCAAGTAGTGTGGTAACAGGTAGGACTTTAGCGACATTTAAAACTCAACTTGAGGTTATTTTGGAGAAATTAAGTGGATAGGATGTGCAAGCTTTGTTGTGTTAAACGGCATGTTCTCATCAAAATGTTAATGCATTTAGGATAATTTGAATACATTAATCATTTGAATAAATTGAGACATAAATACAGTACATCTAAATAATAACCAGATGACTGTTATTGTAAAATGCAAAAAAAAAGAGAAAAAGCATTAAAAAATGGAAAGCAAACATAACACTGAAATTTAATTTTACACTATAGAATTCTTCTAGATGTCATATGTCCCTAAGCAATTTCCACTACAGGTATGAAACTCCAATAATAACCATCCTTACAGAAACATTGGGTTATTTCAAGGAAACATAACACAAATTGGGAATGACTGTGTTAATCATTAGAAGCACTGCTGTGGATAGTACAGTTGAATTTAACATGTTACTGTAAATTATCTATTAATAATGAACAATCAATTGATTAAAACAATTACAGTAATCCCTCCTCCATCGCGGGGGTTGCGTTCCAGACCCCCCCGCGAAAGGTGAAAATCCGCAAAGTAGAAACCATATGTTTATATGGTTATTTTTATATTGTCATGCTTGGGTCACAGATTTGCACAGAAACACAGGAGGTTGTAGAGAGACAGGAACGTTATTCAAACACTGCAAACAAACATTTGTCTCTTTTTCAAAAGTTTAAACTGTGCTCCATGACAAGACAGAGATGACAGTTCCGTCTCACAATTAAAAGAATGCAAACATATCCTCCTCTTCAAAGGAGTGCGTGTCAGAGAGAGAGAGAGAGAAAAAAAAGCAAACAGTCAAAAATCAATAGGGCTGTTTGGCTTTTAAGTATGCGAAGCACCACCGGACAAAGTAGCTGCGAGGAAGGGAGCAAGCATTTTTCAGCATTTTTTAGAGGAGCGTCCGTATCCTCTAGGCCAGTATGCGAACAGCCCCTCTGCTCACACCCCCTCCATCAGAGCGAGAGAGAGAAAGAGAGGAAAGCAAACAATCAAAAATCAATACGTGCTGTTTGATCTTTTAAGTATGCGAAGCACCATGCGGGAAGCATATCGCTTGCAAAGCAGCCACATGTAAGCCCAGCAAAGAAGGGAGCACTGTGAAGGTAATCTTTCAGCGTTTTTTGAGGAGCGGCCATGTCCTCTAGGGGTGTGAACAGCCCCTGTGCTCACAATATATTTGAGGAGTTTTATTTAATACATAATACGCGCTGTGGTTGGGTAGCTTCTCAGCCATCTGCCAATAGCGTCCCTTGTATGAAATCAACTGGGCAAACCAACTGAGGAAGCATGTACCAGAAATTAAAAGACCCATTGTCCGCAGAAACCCGTGAAGCAGCGAAAAATCCGCGATATATATTTAAATATGCTTGCATATAAAATCCGCGATAGAGTGAAGCCACGAAAGTCGAAGTGCGATATAGCGAGGGATTACTGCATGTGCAAAGAATTTAATACAGGCAACTGTTACTCTATGACTCTGAAAATGATGCAAAGGATACTTGTCCCAAGAGATACCTGAATAAAGCACTTTCCATTACCTGTGAAAGTACACACAGACAACAAAACTGAAAATGGATACACTACCATTCAGCAAACATTATTATAACATACCTTTTGACGCGGTACCACCAGACATAAAAACTGTTTTTATTCCAGACGGATTATATTGCTGTCTCACATAAAGTCATCCTCTCAAGCTACCTACATCATTCAACCTACAACATCAACCTGTTTAAACTACTGTTTTATTTTTATTAATTATTCTCTCACATAGTTTTATTTGCACTACCTCATTTTTACTTAAACACATATTGCATATTTGGCCCAATAATGTGTACTGCATTGTTAGTAAATTAATGTAGTTTCTACAATAGCAGAACTTAGCAAGAAATTGTTTGATACATTGTAACATTTAATGACAATACAAATTGATGCTATGCACAATATTTACAAATTTATTTTATTTATAAATAATATTATTTTATAAATAGCATAAACCTAGTATAAATCAGTATAAATTAAGTTTAATTTCATTTTTCTGATTTACTTTATACTAAAAAATAAACAAAATTATAAATATAAACTAGTAAATTATTAAAAATAATTCCTAATAATAATGCAAAAATAATTCCTAATAATTTTTACACTTACACTGTTTGTCTATAGTGCATATGGTGTGTTGTCTTGGCCTAGCGGAATGCTTTTATGTGTTTCTGCAGTAACTTCTCCCAACTGTTGCCTTTTAACTCAATCCAAACTGCCATGACTTTTAAATGTCTATCACTTAATAAGGAAATGTGCAATACTTAAATGAAGCATGTGGATTTTATTTTGACATGTGGCAAAAATGTAAATAATAATTCCTACATAAGAACAAATTATGAAACAGAACATTGATGCTGTGCAGATGCTTCATGTTTCTATAGCTTATCATAGAATCATAAAGCATCAATGTCAATAAATCTTTTTGAGAAGTAGCACATTCTGATCAAAATTAACTTTGTTCACGCCTAACTAAAAAACACTCTTGAGTTAGTATTCCGTTTTGCCCTATTTCTCTTCAGACCCAACTGGCCCAGGGTTCACTTTTGTATCATGTTGGTACCACTTTTATATTATGTAATTAGCAGCTTTCTGAAATTATTTAAAAGAAGGGTGTTGTTTACTAAATTATGGATGATTAAAGTTGGCTTGTTTTTGTTAAATTGAAAAGTGACAGGCTGTTATACATTTTGTGAACTGAGATTTGATTAAATTTACTGTATCTAATTTTAGAAACAAAACTAGACAACTGTTAGTTATATCCTGTTTATTGGTCCAAAGAATCCTTTTTTCTGTTGTATCATATGGATGGCGACATGCGTTGTTTACCTGGGGAAGATATGCCACCAGGATGCACTGCAGAAGTATGCAAACCGGCAGAGACAGTATGATGCTTTAGGCAATGTTCTGCTGGGAAAATTCTGGGCCCAGGTATTCATGTGGATATTAATTTGGTACATACATCCTACCTAAATATCGATGCAGCCCAGGTACACCCCTTAATGGCAGCAGTATTCCCCAATGAAAGTAGCCTCTTTCTGGAATTGTTTGAGGAAGAGATGAGACGAGTTTGAGGAGTTATGATATAATTGGGAACAATATATTGTTGTTTCACTAATTTCTGCATTAGTGTTATACGTTTGTGCCTGCAATGTGCTTACACAAAACTTAAACCAAAATTAACATGGATTATCTTTATGGAAGACCAACTCATTTTCAATTCTCTAATACACATAGCAAAATTATAGGAACTAAGGAAGTCAATAGCATAGATTATTAATTTCAATTGTGACATTCAATTTTTTGTTTTAACCAGTTTTTAAAATAATTGATCTTATTATTAAACTACCTGATCTTTTCATCCTTCATTTATTATTACGCCTGCAAAATTGTGCAGTAATAGTAGATTTACATTTATTAGAAAGATTTGTATTTTTGCCATTAAACTTTAAATACTTAACTCTCTTTTATATTTTTCTATGTTTATATTCGATTATGACAATTACCAATGGGGTGGACAACCAGGCATGTGACACTGAATTATAAAGGCTGTAGCTACCTAAGTGTCAGAACCACTAGCAAGTTCATTAGTAAACAAAGAGAACTTCTGGGAAGTGGAATAAACATGATGATAATGATGCTGACAATCTTTAAAATTAATATTAAAGAAGAAACACAATAATCATTCATACTGTAAATTAACATACATAAATGCTAGCTGTATTCCAAAAAAAATTTGCAAACTTAGTTTTGTAAGTTCAGGATTGACACCAAAATTAGAAACTGGGAAATAATGATTAATAAAAGTAGGGGTACAATTAAAAGCAGAAATGAACTGGGATTAAAACCTGCAGCTACAGAAATACCACTGTAGATAAATTAGCACCACCTTGAAGTTTATTTAAATGGTGTCTGAGATGTAATTATTTTGAGGGCACTGGAGCAAGACAAAAGTCATTGGGAAGAAAGAAGTTTGTAAGAAAGATTCAGGCTGGCAAAAGCTTCCCACCTGATACAGGTCACACACACACCCTGTTGTTCTATTTGTCGATCTAGAAGCCAACCAATAATACTTTGTGGCTAAATTAGAGGGGTCTTAAGAGATGAGATACAAGATTATTATAGTTTTGTCTTTTCATTCTCATTTTTATTTCTATATTATCTTACTAGGGTGTTGTACCGTGTTAGCCATTATAAATGTAGAGAAAAGCCAAGCAAAATGACACCTTTTATTGGTTAACTAAAAAGATTACAATATGCAAGCTTTCGAGGCAACTCAGGACCCTTCTTCAGGCAAGATGTAATCATGTAATCTCTTATCTTACTTGAAAAATCAGTTTAACATGCATTTTTACAAAGACATTTATATAGTATACACACACACACACATATATATATATATATATATATATATAGTGAGATATGGCCAGTCATTCATCCCGGCCAATACCCCCGGGCCACTAGATGGAGCCCTCCTTGCAGCATGTAGGTGCTCCGAATGCCAGCAGGGAATTATGGACAAGTTTTTATGCACAGCCTTGCTGACTACCATGGGGACCGCCAGGAGTTGCTGCAGGGAGACACAAGGACATCTATTTTCCCTACACCCCGGAAGTACGTCCCAGTCACATGGACAGAAGGAATGACGTGCTTCTGGGATGAAAAAGAAGAGTTTTTGATCTGACTATAAAGGATTGTGGGAAATCCCAGATGGACGAGCTGAGCTGGGTAGAAGGGTGGCAACATGTCTGGGAGTGGAGGATTGTTTATTGTGTATTTGTTTATTAGAATAGTGGAGTGGAGGGTGCTTTGTGCACGTATTTATATTAATAAAGTCAACATTTGGACTTTTACCTGGTGTCTGACGTATTGTCCGAGGGTTCAAGGGAGCGAGAGCGCCCCAATCTGTCACTATATATATATATATATATATATATATATATATATATATATATATATATATATGTATATATACACAGTAGAGTCTCGCTTATCTGACATAAACGGGCCGGCAGAACATCGGATAAGCGAAAATGTCGGATAATGGGAGGTGTTAAGAAAAAGCCTATTAAAAGTCAAACTATGTTATAATTCTACACATTACGAGCCTAATACAGTGGAACCTCAGTTCATGAACATCTCTGAACATGTACAAATCGGGTTATGACCAAAAAGTTCACCAAACTTTTGCCACTGTGCACGACCACACACTCGGTATAGGAACAAGCCAGTTTCCCTTTCGGTTTGTGCGCGCCGATGATTTCCGCACGTGTTCAGTCTCTCCCTGTGCAGCGTTAGAGAGAGAGAGCGAGAGAAAGATACAGACAGACACATGCACTCACAAGAGAGAGAGAGACACGCACACACACGCGCACGCGCGAGAGAAAGAGACACACGCGCGCGAGAGAAAGAGACACACACACACACACGTGCGAGAGAGACACACGCACACACACACGTGAGAGAGACACACGCACACACACACGCGAGAGAGATGCACGCACACACACGCGAGTGAGATGCACGCACGCACGCGAGAGAGAGAGACGCACGCACACACACACACACACACACACACACACACACGCGCGCGCGCGCGTGAGAGACACGCACGCCAGAGAGGGCCAGCCACATAATCCCCTGTAATCATGTTTTACAACAAACAACAGAAAAATGTAACTGAAAAAATGAACTTAGCAACAAAAAATAGCCTATGCTCACACTCGCAACTTGCAGTTCTTGTTGCCGATTGATGCGTTTTTTTTTTTTTGTTTTTTTTTGCAGTGGGACGTTGGATAATGCAGAATGTTGGATAAGCGAAGGTTGGATAAGCGAGACTGTACTGTATATATATATGGGTATCGAAAATGAATACATTGTATAAAATGCTCATATTTTTCAATTATTTGTGCTGAACAAAAGGCACTTCTGCATGCAAATTGCCATCCTAATTAACAAGAATAAAGAAAATGAACAAAAGTCAGAAGTATTACAAAAAAGTAAATTCCCCACATAAAATTTATTCACGTAGCACATGGGATGTTCAATTTGGGATCAAGTGAGAATTAAATTTGATGTTGCATTACACTGAAGACATGCCAGTTTCAAAGAACTTTAAATGTACTGCTCTTTGCAAACATGATGCTAGCATTTGCTGTCTTTCATTATGTGAACCTGGACTTGCACATGCACTTTTCTTTCTGAGGCAACTTGGAGTGGAAGAGGCCCTAAGATTCATGCAACACTAAGCTGTACTGAAGGAACTGCAGAAAAAATAGTAAGTGATGTGAAAGCTTAGGAGTAGCCTAGATTTGAATAGGCACTACATAAAAAATGTCAAGCATGAGCAGAGGACAACAGCATCCATCCATCCATCCATTATCCAACCCGCTATATCCTAACTACAGGATCACGGGGTCTTTTGGAGCCAATCCCAACCAACACAGGGCGCAAGGCAGGAAACAAACCCCGGGCAGGGCGCCAGTCCACCATAGGGCGCGCACACACACACACCAAACACAGTAGGGACAATTTAGGATCGCCAATGCACCTACCTGCATGTCTTTGGACTGTGGGAGGAAACCGGAGTACCTGGAGGAAACCCATGCAGACACGGGGAGAACATGCAAACTCCACGCAGGGAGGACCCGGGACGTGAACCCGGGTCTCCTAACTGTGAGGCAGCAGCGCTACCCACTGCGCCGCCCGGACAACAGCATACAATAAGTAAATGGACAGTAATAAAAACTACAGAAACAGCACATGAAAATATAACATACTGTATGTAAAAAGACAGAAAGACAGAGACAACACGTAGCATCAAAGCTTAAAATCATACTTGATAGTTATCAGAGCACAGTATACCATATCAAATGTTAAAAGCAAAGAGAACATGAACCTTCCACTATTTTGAGAGAGAGAGAGAGAAAGGGAAAATATTAAAAAATATTATTCTGGCACCAAATGAATTTAATCATTTCAGGCATGCAGAGTGGCACACGTAAGTAAGAATTTCACTATACTCTGTACACGTGACAATAATGACCCCATAAAAATATGTTTAGCTGTTAAGGTAAAGGTAAGAAAAAAATGGAAAGAAAATTAAAAATACATTTAAAAATTAAATGAAATTAAAATAAAAACACATTAGTGGATTTAGATTTCATTAGTTTGTGGACTCTAGGTACTTGTGTCAAGCTACCAATAAATTTTACCTATTGTTCAGTAAACATACTGTAACTCACTAATTATATGAAGTTGCTACTTTATTGCCACAGGAAATAGCTCATAAAAAATCAAACACCTGCAGGAAACTAGCCATGGCTATTCTCATTCCGTTCCTTCATCATCTTAATTCATCCAGTATTCCCGATTGTCTTCTATTGTGATTCACTCAGAGTTTCACTGCAGTCCACTGAAGACCCACTTTCTTCCATGTGGTGTTCTGTTTAGTCTCTGCTCTGAGAGAGTCCATCTGCATTTTTGCACATTTCTGGAGCTGTCAGATGTAGCATAAATATTCTTGAAATATGGCACTCTTCATCCAGGTAATGGTTCTTTGCCACTCAGGTGTTCAGCCTCATGCCTCTCTTGAGCAAACTGGGATCATCTGCATCTGTTAAATCTGCTTTGTGTCCTGGAGAACCAGTGAATAGCAGCTTTAAAAGCTGCCTAATTTTCATTCTGGTATCACACACATTCATCTGCATCATATTTTTCACTTTCACATAATTTGCTATCACTAGAACAAGAATTTGTCACTGTCCATTTCTGACAAAATGTCACGATTAAAAAAAATATTTATTTATATATTTTGAATAATTTATTTTCTTATGCATATGTCCAGCCATGAAATAAATATTTTTGTAATTTATTATTTTATTTTAGTTAGTCTGTTTAACTACTGTAATAGTTTCATATAGTTTTAGCTTTTCATTCCGGTTTTGTTAATTACTTTTCGTTTCCACTTATGAAGGTTTTTTTATTAATATTTTTGTCTTTGTTTAAGTATATCATAATAACGTTGTCGGGACAGCTCAACAATCTCTGGCAGAGATTTCTGATACTAGATAAAATTAAGGAGATTGTCCTAATAGTATGGCCCAAGAGAGGTTTTCTATAAGTGATATGTCATTGCATTTCTAGTCAACCCCAGTCAGGAAGTCAGTGTGACCACAGATTATAAAAATAAAGAAGGGAGAGAGTGGGTTTATTTAATATTTGTCAGAGTCAAAGCTTTTCTTGTGGGCATAGAAGCATGCCACCAAATCTAATAGTTGCAGAAACTTAACCTGTATAGCCAGGCCTGTAAAGCGTAGAATTTAATTTGGTGACCTTCTTTGCTTGATACTTTATGTTTTTCCTGTGACCATTATGTCATCAGTTAAGGCGTCTCCAACCCTATGAGACTGTAAGTTGGCCCTGTAAAAATGAGTATGAGTATGTGAGTGAGTGAGTCCTGCAACGGTGCCTGTTTATGATGGATTTGTAATTAATGGATACCCAAAAACGAGAACAATATACGATGTTCAGAAAATGAACTAATATATACTATATATTGATCAGTCACAACATTAAACTCATTTGACAGGTAAAGTCTTCTTCTTCTTCTCTTGGCTGCTCCTATTAGGGGTCGCCACAGCGGATCATCTTGTTCCATATCTTCCTGTCCTCTACATCTTGCTCTGTTACACCCATCACCTGCATATCCCCTCTCATTACACCCATAAACCTCCTCTTAGGCCTTCCTCTTCTCCTCTTGCCTGGCAGCTCTATCTTTAGCACCCTTCTCCCAATATACCCAGCATCTCCCCTCCTCACATGTCCAACCCAACACAATCTCGCCTCTCTGACTTTGTTTCCCAACCATCCACCTGAGCCAACCCTCTAATGTCCTCATTTCTAATCCTGTCCATCCTCATCACACCCAATGCAAATCTTAGCATCTTTAACTCTGCCACCACCAGCTCTGTCTCCTGCTTTCTGGGCAGTGTCACCGTCTCCAACCCACTTAAAGCTGGTCTCACTACCTTCCTGTGACAGGTAAAGTGAATAACATTAATTATCTCGATACAATGGAACCTGTCAAGGGGTGGGACTCTTTTGATTTGAGACAGCTCGTTAATCAGCCTACACATAAAGCAGGTCATACGTTAGACTTAGTAATTACTAAAGGACTAAAAGTTGATATAAAGCAGGTCATTGATATTGGTCTATCAGACCATTTTCTTCTACTCTTTAATATAGAAATAAAGATAGAAAACACTCATGAGAAGCATATTGTTAAAAAACGGTTCTTTGACTCATCAGCAGCTTTAAAACTTTCAAACATTCTAACCAATCAGTCCGTTTATAGTGCCAACCATAATAGCGAGGAGAATGTAAATAGTAAGGTGGAAAGATTTAATACTAAAGTGAGGGCTGCTGTTGACTTAGTTGCACCTGAAAAGACAGTTAAAAAATCTTCTAGCATTGTTATACCATGGAAGACCCAAAGAGTGTCTGATTTAAAGAGAACATGCCGTAGAGCTGAGCGTAAATGGAGGAAAACTAAACTAACTATTGACTATGAAATATTAAAAGTTAAAATAACAGAATACAATAACACAGTCCGTCTTGAGAGGTGCTGCTATTTCTCTAAGCTTATAAATAACAATGCTAGTAATCCCAGAGTCTTATTTTCGACAATTGATCATCTGTTAAACCCAGGTAACTCAAAGGAATGCCTCCTAAGTACTTCCAGTAAAACCTGTGAGGCTATCGCTGTATTTTTCAATCAAAAAATTAATGATATTAGAAATAACATAGTATATCTCCCCAACACTAAAGATCCTCCTAAACCCCAGTACCCCATAATAAACAAATTAAAGTCTTTCACTAGGATAGATTTACCTGATTTACATAAAATAATTTCTCAAATGAAACCCTCCACCTGTGCCCTTGACCCAATACCAACAAATTTTTTCAAAGAAGTATCGGGCGTGCTTAGTGATAATGTTCTTGACATAGTAAATTCGTCATTAGATACGGGGGTCTTCCCAGACTGTCTTAAGACTGCGGTAGTTAAACCCCTACTTAAGAAAAATAATCTCGATCCCTCTGCTCTTGAAAATTATAGACCCATCTCTAACCTGCCTTTCTTAAGTAAAATTCTAGAGAAGGCAGTCATTATACAGTTAAATGAGCACCTCAGTAAACATGCTATTCTTGATAAATTTCAGTCAGGTTTTAGAATAAATCACAGCACAGAAACTGCACTCGTTAAAGTAGTAAATGACTTGCGGGTAAATGCAGACAGAGGCCATTTATCTGTTCTCATCCTCTTAGATCTGAGTGCCGCATTTGATACCATTGATCATAATATTCTTAAGAATCGCCTTAGTCAATGGGTGGGCCTCTCTGGCAGTGTCTTAAATTGGTTTGAATCCTACCTGGCAGGGAGAAAATTCTTTGTTAGTTGTGGTAATTATAACTCAAAGACACATGATATTCTATATGGTGTTCCACAAGGCTCTATCCTGGGTCCACTGCTCTTCTCAATCTACATGCTTCCATTAGGTCAGATTATCTCAGGGCACAACGTGAGCTACCACAGCTATGCTGATGACACACAGCTGTATTTATCAATAGCACCTGATGACCCCAAATCTTTTGATTCGCTAACACAATGTCTAACTTGTATCTCAGAATGGATGAATAGTAACTTTCTCAAATTAAATAAAGAAAAATCCGAAATCTTAGTGATTGGCAATAATGGATACAATGAGGCTATTAGAAATAAACTGGATGCATTAGGATTAAAAGTCAAATCGGAGGTAAAAAGCTTAGGGGTAACCGTTGATTGTAATCTGAATTTTAAATCGCATATTAATCAGATCACTAGGACAGCATTTTTTCACCTAAGAAACATAGCAAAAGTTAGACCTCTTATATCATCGAAAGATGCAGAGAAATTAGTTCATGCGTTTGTTTTCAGTCGGCTAGATTACTGTAACGCACTCCTCTCAGGACTACCCAAAAAAGACATCAATCGTTTGCAACTAGTGCAGAATGCAGCTGCTAGAATCCTTACCAGGAAAAGAAAATCCGAACACATTTCTCCAGTTTTGATGTCACTACACTGGTTACCTGTGTCATTCAGAATTGACTTTAAAATTCTGCTTATGGTTTATAAAGCTTTAAATAATCTCGCCCCGCTTTATATATCGGAATGTCTGACACCTTATATTCCAAATCGTAACCTCAGATCCTCAACTGAGTGTCTCCTTAGAATTCCAAGAGCAAAACTTAAAAGAAGTGGTGAGGCGGCCTTCTGCTGTTATGCACCTAAAATCTGGAATAGCCTGCCAGTAGGAATTCGCCAGGCTAATACAGTGGAGCACTTTAAAAAACTACTGAAAACACATTATTTTACATGGCCTTCTCATAACTTCACTGTAATTTAATCCTGATACTCTGTATATCTAATTCATTATAATAACTATTCATTCAAAATCTGTACTAACCCCTACTCTCTCTTCTGTTTCCTTTTCCGGTGTCCTGTTGGTGGTGGCGTGCGCCACCACCATCTACCCAAAGCACCATGATGTTCCAACAATGATGGATGGATTAAAAGCCAGAAGTCTGTATGACCATCAGCATCAAGTGACTCCGTGAAAAACCCGAACTACAAAGAGGACTATTTCATTTATGTTAGGTAGAATGCCCAAAGGGGACTGGGCAGTCTCGTGGCCTGGAACCCCTACAGATTTTATTTTTTTCTCCAGCCTTCTGGAGTTTTTTTTTGTTTTTTCTGTCCACCCTGGCCATCGGACCTTACTCCTTTCTATGTTAATTAATGTTGTCTTATTTTAATTTCTTATTTTGTCTTTTATTTTTCTTCTCTCATTATGTAAAGCACTTTGAGCTACTTTTTGTATGAAAATGTGCTATATAAATAAATGTTGTTGTTGTTGTATATTAGTCATTTCTTAAAGGTGATGTGTGGGAAGCAGGAAAAATTGGCAAGCACAAGGATCTGAGTGACTTTGACAAGGGACAAATTGTGATGGTTAGACAAATGGGTCAGAGCATCCCCAAAATTGCCAGATGTTCTCGGCATGCAGTGGTTAGTACCTACCAAAAGTGGTCCAAGGAAGAACAACCAGTTTTGCTAAGTGAGGCTTAGGTCATGAGTGCCTAAGCCTTACTGATGCATGTGGAGAGCGAAGGTTAGCCTGTCTGGTCTGATCTCACTGAAGAGTTACTGTACTACAAATTGCTAAAGAACTTAATGGTCTCCATGACTTAAAGGTGTCAGAATGCAAAGTGCATCTCAGATAACTGTGTATGAGGGTGGGTAGCTAAAAACCACTCAGGGTGCCCATGCTGACCCTGTCCACAGTCAAAAGCGCCTACAAAATGGAAATGTGAACATAAGGACTGGGCCATGGAGCAATAGAAGAAGGTAGCCTGATCTGATGAATCACATTTTCTTTTTAGATCATGTGGATGGCTGGGTGAAGAGATGGCAGCAGGATGCACTATGAGGAGAAGGAACACCAGCGGTGGCAGTGTGATGCTCTGGACAATGTTCTGCTGGGAAACCTAGGGTCCTGGCATTCATATATAGTATCTATTACTTTAACATGTAACATCTATGAAAATATCGTTGCAGACCATGTACTCCCCTTCACGGCAACGGTATTCCCTGTTGACAGTGGACTCTTTCAGAAGGATAATATGCCCTGCCACACTGCAAAATTGTTCAAGAATGGTTTAAGGAACATGAGAATGAGTTCAAGGTGTTGACTTGGCCTAAACATTTCCCAGATCTTAATCCAATTGAATATCTATGGGATGGGTAAACAAGTCCAATCCATAGAGGACACATCTTGCAACATACAGGACTTAAAGAATCTGTAGCTAAAATCTTGGTGTTAGATAACACAGGATACCTTCAGCAGTCTTGATGCAACAACAGGTTAGGGCTGTTTGGCCAGCATGAGATTGACCTTCACAATATTAGGCAGGCAGCATTACTGTTGTGGCTGATTGGTGTATTTATTTAATTTGCTAATAATGACATCCTTTATTTAAGTAATTTGGGAGTAATGATGTTGTTTATTTATTCATCACTGTACAAGACAAGTACGTATCTCTTACTGCAGCAGAATGAGGGGGTACGTCTCATTATATGCTAGCAGTCTGGCTTCTTCCTCCACCTCATCCAGTGCTCGTCACTATGGCTAAACAGCGTCTTGCATGAACTTCAATCACCATACCTCATTTCTCCTACTCCTTGAGTAGCAGATTAAGCAGATTAAGTGACACAATGTTTGTATCCGTTAAAGTAAAAAATAAAAACAAATTTTGTTGAAATGCAAGTGGCTTGGTGACATTTTATGCTACACTGACTAAATATGTACTCGGTATGTCTGTTACACTACAAACAACCTGACCATTTGCATTACCTAACGATTACAAGGATTTAATATTTCCCTGACACAATAATTTATTAGCAAAGTATCACAATGATCCGCTATCTATCATATTCAGATGCAACCAACAATTTTAGCTTGAGACTACGGCATAGACTTTAACCCTCCATTGGTTGTTTCTTTGAAAAAGTTTGTGTTTGAGAAATCTGAACTACAATTAGCCACACACCCTCCACATCCAACAACTAACAATGGCACAAGGATCTTTTCATCACTTGATTTGGAATCTGTTGTCTGTGAAAGTATTTTCAGTTACACAATATTGTGATAATTCAAGGTTTACTCCACCTAGCAGCAGATAATTAAATTCTTGAAATTTTCCAGTCATCTTGTGAAAGTACTATCAATCCCTTTGTAAAGTTAGGGGACTGAATCTGAAATAAATTTTGATAGTTTAATCTTGCTCCAAGAAGTTGCCTGGATAGGCTTTGGAACATTTTAAAGCTACAGTTGGATTAAGCATGCTTGAAACAAAGTTAAAAAAATCTGAAGGTTCATTTTGAAACCATATATGTTTCACAACACTATTTGAAGCATTGTTTTGCCCTTAATGTGTAATTCTTGTTTACTTTTCTTTAGGTCAGTAAAATAATAAAAAGAAAGCATGGATCTCTTACATTTCCTTGCATTCCTTTGCATTCCCTGTAGATGTTACATAAATGTCATAAGTCACTCTTGTTTTTCAGTCTTACCACAAAAATTACTTATCATATCACTGACTTAAAATGCCTGTTTTGTATCTAAACTAAAAATGCACTGACTCTTGATTAAAAAAAGCTCACTGTTTGTTTTCTGATCAAATGCCTTAAGTACTTGCTCTCCCACTTGTTGTTTATTGCACTTGACAAGTGCCTGCTTAAATAAAGTAACTCATATTATATCAGGCATATGAAGATTTATATAAATCCAAATAAGAATTGAATGAGAATACTTTCAGTAAATGAAAGAGAAGAGTAATAATAAGTTTTACATTCATAAGTCATATGTAAATAAGAAGGGTGAAAAATAGTAAGGAAAGCATAGGTGAAGATGTTTCCTTGAATAAATCAGTGAATATTATTTTATAGATAATGATTATGGCTTTAGCATTAGGGAAAAACACCAAACAAAGATGATATGACTGGTTTGGGTAACCCATATTTTACACACTGATGTGACAAACAAAGCATGATCTTTGCAAGGAAAAGCCAGCACCACAAGCAACAGTTGGTTGCAACTACTTATGTAACTTTCAGTATGCACTGTGTATTTCAGCTTATAGAATAACTCAAAACCATGATGCTTGTATCCTTTAAAATCAGCAATTCTTACATGCTTCCTATGTATTGTATGCACCTTATTTATAGATACATTTCCAGTTTCCACCAAACAGTAACATGATGGTGTCCAGAGAATATACTGTCTCCAATGTACAACTGGTACATGGATGCATATTCTGCTGATGTGGGTTTTATTCCTTCTCTTCCCTTCCCTGTTCTGTATTATTTGTACAAATTCTTCAACAGTCTGGCAAACAAACTAGAGAAGG
Source organism: Erpetoichthys calabaricus (assembly GCF_900747795.2). NCBI lineage: Eukaryota > Metazoa > Chordata > Cladistia > Polypteriformes > Polypteridae > Erpetoichthys > Erpetoichthys calabaricus. The sequence goes on from NC_041397.2 coordinate 196,472,705, forward strand.
GTGCCTTTAAACGCATGGAAATATTTAATCAGCACATCTTGTGTTGCAACACAAGAACATGGAGGCGCACAACAACATTTCTGTGTGTAGCACATTTTCATATAAAAGTGTAGTTCAATGTGTTTTACAAGCAGTAAAAGAAGATTAAAAGACATAAAAGAGGTAGAAATGGAGAGGTAAAATTAAAATTATATTAGAAATCTAATCAGATAGATCAGGTAGTGTGGTGTAGTGGTTAAGGCTTTGAACTTCAAATCCAGAGGTTGGAGATCAAATCCCGCTACTGACACAGTGTGACCATGAGCAAGTCACTTGACCTGCCTGTGATCCAACTAGAAAACCCAAAGAAATATATCCAATTGTATTATAAATGTTGTAAGTCGCCTTGGATAAAGGCGTCAGCCAAGTAAGTAAACATTAATTTAATTTAATTGCATACAGTATGTTTTGTTAAGATATTACCTACATTTGCTAAAAAATCTTGCATGGTTTATTATTATTAATAATACTATGGCGCTATGCCCCCTGCTCACTTCGCTTGCCCACAACCCCAAACCCCCAACAACCTGGGCGCGCTATGTTCCAACCACTTCTCATCCCTACCACTTGCGTTGTCACGGGTTGTGGTGGGGTTTGCTGAACGCATGTTGAGGAAATGTGGTCTGATTAGCTGCTGTCTTTTTGCTGCTACTGCTGTCGAGCTGTGTGTTCTGCTTGTTGCGCTGCACGTCAATCATTTAAAAGCCTGTACAGCAGCTGTCTTTTTATCTCACTGCCTTGACTTGCGTAACGTTAAAGTGTCTCTTGCAGGACATCAAATTGTTTTCCGAGAAGATCACGTATTGTCTCCTTCCAAGCCTTCCAAGATTTTTTTTTATAATAGATACTGTATGTGCAATATTGAAACAGTAATCATGTATATATTATTTTTAGCATCTAGCTAAACAGCTTGCATGATTTCAAATTGATTGATTGAACTCCTTCAACAAGCAGCAATACAATAGACCACTAAGTTTAATTATGATTATTTACTCTTCTTAGGAGCACAAAAAGAATAAGTGAATAAGTGCACTACACAGATACCTCTAGACATTTTAAGAAGGCTGCCATTTTATATCTCAGACTATTTGTCACTGTTGCATCACGAAAGTACAAAAAAAAAAACATATTTCTTACACATTACATGAATGAAATAATAAAATAAACTGCACCTTAATCTCAATGGCTGCTTTAATAAACAAAGTGGAATCCACGTTTTAAACATTGTAAGTATAAATAAAATGCCATATACCATATGTTTAGCAAGAGGGTACAATGTCTAGGTTTATTAAAACAGAATAAGATAACAGAATATTGAACTTAATATTCCAAGTGGTCCATACTGCACTCTCAGAATTTTAAACCAATGCCCACTGCAATCCCAAGATGTGACTATTGACCTACAATGTGGACTACCAGTTTCTCACATCATCTCTGTCACAGTACATTATATTCTTCTACACAAATTCTGAAAACAATGATCAAAAGTTTTCTTTACAATATGACTCATTTTCTGTACTTCTTAATTTTATAAACATTAGTGGTTAATTTTGCATTAAATGTACTGCTTCCAGTAAAGCTTAATTGTACTTTTCTAGCTTATGAATTAAACTGCTTATTCATGTAGTAACAGAAACTGAATATGGACACTAATGATGCTGATCTTTCAGTAAGTGGAGCACTTTCAGTCAAAAACAAATACGGTATTTAGCTCTTCATATTCTGGCTGCTACAAATTCAGAAGAATACACTGAGGTTTTTCCTTATTCCATAATATGTGTTGTACCGCAGCTAGGGTTCTTCTCCTATGCTTCCTTTAAATTTAATATTTTTGTAGTTTTCTAAACACTGTGTGAATATCATTATTGTTAATGTTTTTGTTTTCTTTTTTATATTTTCTAAAGAAGATTTTCTTTAAATTATTGTTACCCGTTAATATTATTTGTTATTTGAGTTACCTGCCTTGTGTGCACTTAAGGTAAAACCTCAGAGGTGGTGCACTCTTGACCTTGAAGCTGAAGGGATACCCTCAAGCTGGGATGAGCTGGTTGATTCAAATACTCGCTGCAACATTAATGAACCATTATGTTCCCTATCTTTTTTGGTGTATTTTGTGAGTACTTTTTTGTATCTAAGGTTTTTGCACTTTGGCTTGCTGTAAAGATTACTGTTTTTGAATATTTTCTGGGTTTTGTTTTTTAGGTTTGTCTTTTAGCCATAACCTTTTCAATTCAATCTGAATTTTGTTCTTTATAAATTTTTATCAATAAATTAGTTATAGTTTTATTGAAATACAAAGGAACTTGTTGGACCAAGGGTTTTCTATGGTTCCCCTTCACCTTTTTTTAGAGACTGTTTACTCTGTTTTCTCCTGATTTGTACAGGCTTAAAACCTGTTTCTGAAGTTTGGAGAAATGCACATTTTGGTTCTATGCCTCTGGACAGCTTTGAGGCCTAGGCTTCAAGGATATGTTTTAGTTCAGTGTTTTTGAGAGCCAGGCTGATCATAACAGTCTACATTCCTTAGTCCTCTGACCTGAAAGGCTTTGACTTTCTCACTCCTTAGCACTGTTATATAAATAGATTTGATATGAGATAGGTACAGTAATTGCAAGGATTATGGAAAATAAAACGATAAGGTAGTTAAAATGAGCCTTGTCAGAATCACGAATAAAGAGCAAAAGGACCCTGTAATCTTGTAGCTCTTATGTAGTTTCATTTTAAATTTTTGTTTGGTGTTCTGATATTTTCTATGTCAGTTTTAAGTTTGGGAATATGCAGACTTCAATTTTCACAACAGTTTTTAGATTAACATTATATTTAAAGTGGCTGAATTATTTCCGCATCTTTCATGACATTATTTTCTGGAGTGACTGCTACCACATTGCTAAAGAAAAGCATCAGATTTATGTGGTGTATAATGGCATTGTCATGACAATATGAAGGTTGGCACTTCCCAGTTTTTCAGGTTTACAGAGAAATCGTAAAGATTAGGTTAAAAATTATTTAGTTGATTTAGTGATTTCCTGCCAAAATAACTTTAGGATTGTGATTTTTGGCTTGATGACAGAAGGATTTGACTTTCTTGCTTCAAAACTTTCCTTAGTATTTTGGTTCATGTCATTTCTTCTACTCTATTATTAAAAAAAACAAACAAAAAAAAAAAAAACAAAAAAAAAAAACCAACCTTGCCATTCCACATTGCTACGTGGCAAAAGAGTAGCCATCAGAATATTATGAATTGTGCACTTTGAGAATTTTTTTTCTCTTCTAAAATATTTTATAGAGCAATATTTTACACGAGCATTTTGTCACTTTTTTCTAGCACCATTCTGTGTGGTTTCCACACAGTTATATGTTTCCAGAATGTAATGATTATATTGTTTTACAATCGGACGCCGCCACATTATTATTTCTGTTACTGGTGTGTGGCTGCCTGTTGCCACAGAAGTTGTGTAGTATGACAGGCACCTTGTGTCATCACTGAGGTCTTTTCAATCTGGCACAAAGAGTGTTTCAATATCCATGTTTTGGATAAAAACACTAACAAGCAAAACTCATATTCTTTCTTGATGTTCTGGGCTCCAATTCTATGGTTTCTCTCTCTGACTTTGATTTCTGGTTTAAGTTTAGGTGTATTAGGTTAAGTCTTACGCTTTCGATTAGTTTCTGGTTGATAAACTTTTACTCTCCTGGTCCTCTTCACGCTTTAAGGCAGAATAAAGATGACTACCAGGAGGTGCAAAAAGAGTAGAAAAATTGTAAATTGGAAACTGGCATTAAGAAACCAGGTGAAGATTAAAGTAAAGAATTAAACAAAGGTTTGAGCAAACAGAGAAAACCAATCAGTTAATTAATTAACCTGGTAGCGTACTGCCTCAGGAGAGACAGTTATGATTTTAATAAATAACTCAAGAGAGAGGACGCAATCGAAATTTAAGGCTAAGGTTGTAACTGGAAATCAAGCTCTATAGTCAAGCTTAATAATATGTTAAACATAAAGTGAAGATGTTTTACCAAAAATATGGTCAGGAAGTCAAAAAGAATCACATGCAGACACTTTAGATTTTTATCCCACTTGTTTATGATCCATAAATGCACTGCCAAATTTTATACAATTGCAGAATAGACGGCATACACAACACATTCCTGGGTCATTCAGACATTGATTCATTACAACAAGAGACATGAAATTGCAAATACGGCCATATCCTTTACAAAGAAAAATATCAGGAAATACTTCCAAAAATAAACCAAGGTTAGAATCAGAATACTCGATGTAAGTAACCCATATAGCCTCCATAAATCTTTGAAGAAACATCTCTGAAAAATGCACAAAAAAGTATACAAAATGCCAGTCTTAACAGGTAGTAGGCCCAATTACAAATGACAAAACCAAGCACTAAAAAGCATGCTCCAAGCATTGTGTATTAACTCTAGGTTCTGCAACAAGTTCTGTGTTGCACACAATTGTTTGGGCTATTTTATGGTTGCTTTATAGAGTTAGCATTTTTGTCACTTTAGAGTTTGACTGCCTTTCCACTTGTGTATGTGTGTTTAGTTATTCGGACTGGTCTTACTTCTGGTCAAGTGTTTTTTGGTTTAGAATTTACTCTCAAGTTTGTGTTCTGTTCAGTCTTTGGTCTTAAGATAAATATTCTTAATTCAAGAACATTATTAGACTTTTTTTTTTAGAAATGTTAAAGAACAAAACCCCACAAATATATTTAAATCAAATTTTCTAATATTACCAAATTAAACTCAGCTAGAAGGAAGACGCACAGAATTTTCACACATCACCTACAAGAATGTTTTCAATTACTTTATCCCCTCTCTTGCAGTAAATGGAATCACAATAAGAAATGACAAGGGAAACGTTAAATTGTATTCACTGCTTTCCATGCTTTGGTAACCAACTGTCTTAAAAGACAACCACCATGGTAAAACTTTAACCACCATGCACTTTTGGGTGTTTGAGAGCCGAGACCTCAAAAAGGAAACCTAGCTGATAGACTCTTATTGTTGCTTGCATCACTAATCTTCTATAGTGTAGCAAGACCTAAATTATCTAAAATTTTCACTTTCTTGGCAGATTTCATAAATGCTGCCTTTGAACAATTTTTCTTATCATCTGAGTAGCTCACTGCTCCTTCATATTGGCAGGCATCTTGTAGTTCGTAAACTGATGGCAGACTAGGGCAAATGAGACGGCAGATAACATGATTTCAGAGTGCAAAACAGTGCTTATTTTAAGTTTATTAATAAGAGTCATTTATTAAAAGGTGAAATTAAATAATAAATAAATACATGCATACATTCACAAAAACAAAAATTCAGCAGGATTGCCAACCATAAAAGCAAAGAATAAAATCATATTTAAATTCACAGGAGAAATGTTCCAACAGTCCTTCAAACAGTAACTTCCTACAGCACTTGGTCCGTGAAAGAGACCTTATCGCATTATCACCTAACTAATCGACTAGCGACTCAATGTTCACCTCATTCACTCCTTCATCAAAATGACTTTGCCATCATCTTTACAAGTCTGCGATCCTTCTCTGGTGTCCTCATGCCTTTTCTATGTCTCATCTGCAACCTAGGCATCTCCATCATATCCAGACTCATGAGCTGTCACACTTCTCCACTTTAAAAGTCGGTACCCATGAAGTGCACACCAGTTCACCATCATTCCTGCTCCTAGCTGCGGCAGACCAGTGATGAGCCTGCTCTTTCCAAAGTCAATTCCTCCATTGTTCCTCCATTAGCTCGCTTCCATCCAGATCACTCTTCTTCCTTCTCTCTTGGTTCCTTGATTGTTCGACTCAATCCTTCTTCTCCAACTCAATTCCTTCCCTCTGTACGAAAGACCACCTTTTTAAAACCCAGCTGTGCTGCACCTAATTTTTTTATCAATCTGTAGCATATTCAGCTGCACTAACTGCCTTACCTGCACGTTACACGTGCAACAGCACTGTTTGCCTTTCCAACACATAACATTTTAGAATAATGTTAAAAACAACTGATAGCACAATGACACAAAGTGTCACACTCCCTAAAACTAGTTACCATTTCCTCATATAGGAAAAGATAACCAATATTGAAACCATAGGGCTGCAGGACAATCTCTACTAGGCAATTAGTTAGTTTTAAAACATCTGACTTCCCTCTCCAATACATTTATAATCAGTTTAGCCCAGGCCAAAGAACCAGGGTTGACCAGTGGAAGTGACTCTAAAACACCCTTAAAGTTCGCCTTAAAACTGGACAGACTAGCATTACTAACTGAAAGAATCTAACTGAATAATGTCCACTTTGGCTCTGCATGATTCAAGAAATGGCATATCATTTTGAGACAAAAAAAAAACAGAAAAAGAGAATTGGGAGGACAGTACTCACCCCAAAAACAATTACAAAATTACTAAAATGGAGTAAGGCAAAAATGTTGGATGAAAAAAATATTGTGAAATCAAATTACATTGGAACAGAAAAGGTTTACTCAGCAAAATATATAGTGTTATAGAACCTGAAAAAATCTTTCCTTGGGATCACAAACAGAGGCACTAGACATGTTCCTACTGGAATTGATAAACTCTCCATGATTTGTACACCTTGTAAGCATGTTAACTGATCTTATTCGCCTGGAAGAATCCTAATGCACTTCCATAATTGGAAAATTACTTCCTATATTACCTATATCTAGAAAAAAATCAAATATACTTTGTGTGAAAATGTAAAAAGGTAAGAATTCATTAATCTTATTCTAAAAATATGTTTAACTGAAATTGAGGGTGTATGCTGTAATAGACTCTCTACACTGGGTAAGGGTGTATTTTTACTGTCAATTAAAATTAATACATTGTAAAGGAATATTCCATCCAAAAATGATATATTTTATATGCTACTTACCCCTTGTAGTTTGTAGAGATGGTTGAGAAAAATATTTAATATTGTGTTGTCATGCAAAATGAAGCAAAAACGTTCATGATATAATACAATTCAATAGTGACAATCCAAAAGTGACTAATACTGTACAACAGCAAATGATGGGGAAAACTTCCATGAAAAACAAAATAAATCATGTTACTCATGATGCATAATCCATATGTCAGTTATCCAGTCATATGCCCAAAACATGCAAAACACATTCTGTTTTGCTAATACTTCCGGAAAAATAAGTACACATTATAAACTGGAAACTAAAACCACATTGGATTTACTTTTTCAATTAAGGATCAGCCCCGTTCATTGGTCAGGGGTACACAGGCAACAATACAAACTACATAATGTATGTAACATTAAAAAAAAAATGGGGTGAGTAATTCTTAAAATATATCTATGATTTACTGATTTAATTGTATTTTGGACAGTCCTTCATCTTTTCTTGTTAGCAATATGTGATTAATTGTGGTATTATAACTCTACTGCTATAATTCATATATCTCAAAATAAAACTTTTCAATAAAAAAAATGACAGTACTAATCTACCTCTTTACTAGACTAGTTTACATTATTCAAAGGATGCCCAACTAGTAGCTCAATTACAGATTGTACTTATTTCAACAACTTAAGCATCTATTTTGTGCATGTAATCTCTTACATTTTATTTACCTTGTGTGTTTAACCCTTGTCAATTTCACTGTAAAAGTCTCTGTTGCCCAGCTGCTGGCTGACAGATCTCTAGGATATCCAAGAATGATGTATCTGTTACTTTCAACTACAGTGGATACTGACAGACTGACTGGCAGTTTGATGGGTTTGATTGCCTGCTCAATAGCGGTACTGTTTCAGCAAAAAGCAGTGACGAATAGTGATCAAAAATGTATAATTACCACAAGGAATGAAAGCATGATTATTTTATATGATTTTTGCATTCAAAGTATGTGTCTAATGTGCAATGCTAGTGTCTGGGCTTGTGCTAATAGGTGATATCACTGGCAATCAACAATTGATTACTTACATCGCCAATGGATGTTCATTTGATAATGATTTGAACCACATGATTAAACATATCGTAAATACTCTGTTTACAATAGGCACTTATATCCGGATTGTACATGGATAGGCTGTAAATACTTTATACACATTGTGCTAGGGTTATAGGGCCCCAATAAAAATGTCTGTCTGGACAAGAATTTTGTGCTTGTGCTAGCAGCATTAGCTAGTCTGCTGGATGCCGTACGTGCAAATGACTACGTGAGTTCGTCATCTGATAATCTTTTGCAATAATAACATTTTTTCTTAGACAACAAATAACTGATTAAATTGTTTAGCATGCGATGGTCATTTGTTTTGAAGCCGAAGTGTGTTTTTCTATAGTAAATAAGTCATTTTCACTGCAGAAAACGAACACTGTATGCTTAACCAGTTAAAATGGTGATGATAACTTTGTCAATCGGAGATGTTTTTTTTTTCTTCAAATAACATTCCATATAAATAAACCATGTTTTACAAAAATAGGTTTGAAACAAATCAACCCCCCCACTTGAGAAAGAGAGCTAGGCCAGCAGAGTAAAACTTTATACTGAAAAGCTAAAAATTAGTAAATAGGTTAATTAATAAATGAATAAAGATAAATGGAGATGTTTAAAGGGATGATCAGTCACCCGAGAACATTACACATTGCCCAAGTGTTTGCACAAAAAAGGAGAAACAAAACCATGTCAAAAGCTCATACACAGCATATGATGTAGACTTTCATGCTAAAACTAAGTTATATGAAAAGAAAAATGGAAGAACTGAAGTCTCTTGCATTTTTGTTGGACTTCCTAATAATCAAAGTGCTTTTCTTTTAATCCAACTTATCATACAGGGTTATTTAGAAAAGATTTGTAGATAAACATTTCTAGTAATATTTTACAGTATGGTTTAAAATCATTTGAGCCAATATATTGAATAGTCTCAGCAAACAGCTTGCATTGGTGAAAAGGCTGAATTTTTCAATTTTTCCCCGATTTGACAGACTATGTTAAAACTTCTTATCTATGTCACATTGAAAAGTAAAATTCATAACTGTTATTTACCTCTGCAGTGGTTTGTGAGTCAGCAAGTCAAAATCTCTAAGACCTGCAAGATCTTTAAATGTCACTGTATTTCCATTAGATCTTTGTTTACATGGAATTTGGTTTAGTGAAGCTCACATAAACAAAAAGTCAAACATGCAACATAAAGATAACACTAACCATAAATCGTCCTCAATCTCTAAGCATCCGTTATAATACTATATATATGTATATCATCAAACCTAAAATAAAAATAAAAATGCATTTAAATTAGCAAATGACACATGGTCCTGGCTCCATTCCTAGTTAAAAAGTAAAGCTGTATTTCTGTCTGCTCAAAGGGTTATGTACATTTTACAACTTATGTACTTTTTGCAATAAGATACAGGACTTATTCCATCTGATATTGTATAGTACTGTACTTTGTAACATCTATTATGTTTATATTAAATTTAGTTCTACATCATATCTGCTCAAAGTTTGCAATTTGAAAATTATACATATATATTTTTTAATGTATATATATGTTCAATAATTTGTGATTGAAATAACTTTATGCAATACTAATAATGCTACAGAGATAACGTTAATCTGAGATTATATTAAGTATGGATTTCCTACTCTAAAATTGAATAATGGCTGACCATGTACACATCAGTATGACTTAAACATATAAGCAGAAACTAATTCAAAGCTCACCAGACACAGAAAACATGAATGTAAAAATGGATTAACCTGTTTCGAGTACTTTATTCCTTATTACAAAAATGAAGACAATTATAAATTTTTTTTCTTACTTATGTAGAAAAGTGTAATATTGTGATCTTAATGTGCACTCCATTGATTATGTTGTTAATTTGTAACATAAAACATAGTTAGTAATGTTACATTTGAGGAAACGCATACAGAGGTCAACTTCTAATCATAATTTGGAATGATGTCTTTAAATCAAGAGTGCTGGCACAGTTGTTTTGAAACCCGGCTTTGTCACAGTCTTTGTGAAATTTGTTTATTTTGTATAGTTTGATTTCCTTCCAACATCTCAAAAAATGTTTTTGTTAGGTATTTGTGACTTAACTCTCCATTTGAGTGCTCTACGGTGGACTAGTGATCTGCTCAGAGTTAAGTTTTGACTTATGCTAAATGTTGCTGGTGTAGATTCTGGTTCTTTGTGACCCTAAAATTGAACTGAGTAGGTTCAGAAAATAAATGGATGGGTGTCTGGATAAATAATGGATCTGTGTTTTAAATACAAGAAATCTTTTCAGATAAAAGAAAATTTTAAGTCTAAATTCTATTTCCCAAAGCATACATATGGCAAAAACTTTACTCTCCTTGTATTGAGTTTTTCTTATAAGCAACAAACACATTATGGTTGCCTCTCTTTAATGAATTTATGTAAATAAAACCAATCCCTTCAAATGGTATATAAATCTGTACATGAAATAGGTGTCCAGTATACATAAGAATTTTATTTTAAATTTTTTTCCTTTCTTATGATAAGCGTGTTGGACAATAATCCCTGCATACAATTAAACTTAAAATGAAAACTCACTCTTTACTCAATAATAGAGAAATAGTAATTTTTATTTTTAAACCAGGGTTTAATATTTATCAGTTTCTGTGGTTTGTACGGCAGATGTAATTTTTGGAACTTCCTTCCTTATTCATGGGAAGGTTTGAGATTGTTGATTATTTCCCATACTATTTTTGATAATTAGCAGATCTAAATATTTAAAAGCCGATTCCAGAGAACATATTGTCATTGTTGAACACTTCCTTTTCTGCTGCATTAAAGCCATACAACTTTTGTAAAGTTTACATTTGATTTTGGTAAGGTTTCAATTAAATCTAGTTGTGAGTGAAGTGACTGTTCAGTTTCAAAATTCTTTTAATTTCATTGACATATTTCAGCATCACTTTCAAAGGGACAAAGCTCTACAATGAAAGAAATACATTTCTTAAGGTTGTGATATTTAATTTCTACAAGCTAAATACAAATACACTTCAGCATACCTTTAAATTAGTTTTTTTTTAATTTCTGTACAGCTTAGACCTAGAAAACGCTTGACTTCGATAAACATTCTGTCTCTGCAATTAAGATAACACAATATAAATACATACTGTGATTATTTTTATATCTATAAACAATTAGCATTCAGCTGTTTCAAATTTCACAATATCTGAAATGAACCTTTTAGTAACTCTAAATGTGTATAGCAAAACCCATGAAACTAACCTTTACGGTGTTAAACTAACATTTAAAAATTTTTTTGTAAACGTGTTTCGATAAAAACCCTTCCATTGTCCAGTTTTGCTGTGGAGATTCCAGATTGCTTAGAATATATATGAATTTATTTCACAATACATTAGAATGGGAATAATTTCAGATACCTAAAAATACCTTAAACTGAAGTTTCAAATATTTTGATATCAGCAAATGTTAACCTGTCCTGCTATGCAAGTGATGCTGTCTATAAGAGTTTGCTATCAACCTTCCTTGCACTTCATCATATGCCCTTTGAAGCATTCTTGACTGCTCTAAATTTCACTTTTGCGTTGTAAATAATAAAAAGTTTGTCGTAATTTAAACCAAATACACAGTGCATACCATTTCAAAAACCAGGATATACAACATTTATATGGGTTATTCAAACAGTTAAGTGAATTTTCAGTTAAGGTATGTCATACCTATAATTGGCTATTTTTAACAGGAGAGGATGTATGAGAGGATTAGGAAAAAAATAAAAAATGATGACTCCTTATTTCTGAAATTAGCATTAATTATTTTTTTCCATTGTAGGTAAGTTAAATATCTGCTAAAATGATTAATGTTTTTCTTTAAATTCTTGTGGTGCTTTTTGAATAAGTGAAAAATGTAGTAATATTACTCCCCTCTCTAACTACCTATGAATTCCATAAGACCCATACTGGAAAGTCAAGAAAGCTTGTTTAAAGAAAACAACAAAACTTGTGATGTTTACAAGACTACGGTAAGCAGCAGAAACTGAATAGTGCAAACTTAACTTTCCATATATGTACAGTATATGTATTTATTATGAATGTAATTTCAAATTAAGATTTAAGATCCCTCTACAGCTACAAAAATCAATATGTGTATTTAACTTGCCCAGCCACAGTTATTAACAAAAATTTCACTTGAGAGAATGAAAAGTAATGACAATCAGAATCAAACAACATACAATGTTCTGAACTAGATTTCTTACAAATAAAGCAACATGAATCAATGTCCACTCATCAGTTATACCACTTTTGTGCTTAGTGTATGAATATTGTTTGCCTATCTAAAGATGGTATGATTATCCTATGATTTATCATATACTTGGAATCTTTTATACTGGACTTTTTATTTTTTTATTCTGGCATTTACTTATTATAATTAAATAAATCTATGAATGTGTGTGCTAAGAGAGGTACTAAATATTATTGGTTGATTATTCAACCCACTTTTTGATTCCATTATTCCAGTTCATGTCCGCGATGAACTAGAACATACTCTGAGTACATCAGGACCCCCTGGACCATTAACCACTCAATCACAAAGCACACTCTTCAATACATTCTTGCAATAAAACCCTGGGACAATACAGGGAAAGCAATTTAACCTCAACACTATGTCTTTAGAGTGTAGGAGGAAAGGAAAACAGCAGGGAAGAACATGGTATCTCCATATTCAAGTACTGGTTTAAAGGTAGAGGCTCACCATCCCAACTTTTTACATCAGCTGACAAAATTGCATTTCTATTGTATACTACTTCAGTCAGTGACTGTACCTTTTTGTACAAATTAAAATATTAAAGCTACTAAATCAAGTCAAGACCAATGACGCACAACAGAATGTCTTGTTATGTAAACCACTACAAGTCCATACACATTCATAAACCATTTGACTCATTTTCAGAAAGCAACAAAATCAAGAACTGGTGATCTTAATAAACTGTAAAAATAATATCACTAAACATTTACTACCTTAATAAAACTTTGTTGTATTAAGCAGTCCAAAAAATGAAATACAATAATGAAACGTTCAAAACTATACAAAATATAAGCTGATTTAGTACGCATAGTAACTCAAATGTATATTTTAAGAGCAATTTAAGAGGTAATGTATTATTCTATGACATTCAAAGGCATTTTCAAATGAGCTTTACCAACTTAAACACTCACATAGTTTCCTTTTTAGTTGCCAACAATTTCCCCCCCTAAACATTTTATAATTATTTTATGCTTTAAACAATTATTGAACAAAATTGATCCTTAAAAAACATCATATGCATGTCATCTTCAGACAGAAACATTTTATCTGAAAAATACATCTATTTAAAAGAGTTGTGCAGTTATTTACTATCATAGGTCAGTTATTACTCTACATTGTTAATATAACTTGATTATGTACATGTTGACCATATTTAATTTAAAATAAATGATTTAATCAAAACACCATACAAAGTAAGTGCATTGTACGTAACAATTCATAATTCAAGCTATGAGGAAAAAAAAACATTTATTTTTAGCAAGAGCAGGCATGAAAAAATACGCATGCTTTAATTCTACCTTTTATAAGTGAGGTACTAATTATATCTCATATTTTATCTACCAGAAAGTCAGTGTAAACATTATATGAAAAAGTGGAAATTTTCTAACAGCAGTCCCAAAAGCAGCAATACTACCCATATTTACTATCCATATTTATGTGTATATTACATAAAATACTTCTTTACAGAACAAGCTGAAGCTATATAAAACTGAGGTCCACCACTTTACAGCTTATGTACCTTTTTCTTTCAGATGATATGTCTATCTGTCTTTGCTTCCACAGGATGAATAGAAAATGTATATATACTACATACAGTAACAAATTATATGATGCACAGTTTTATTCAAATCTTTGTAAAGCAAGCGGTAAACATTTTTTCACAGAATTCAATTTAATTTAAACACAATTACTTTATAGTTGTTAAAAATATCAGGATTCTGAATTTCACTTGATTCATTTCAACATATGGTAGATTATCTCAGCAGATACAGTCTATTGCTTATACAACAATAGAAATAAAAAAAATTAATATGCAAATGCCACAAGTTAACTTTGCCAATATGGTTTAATAAGTGCAGCTGGTTTTAAAAAAGGAAAATTTTCTACAATTAGAAGTGTAGTAAATAAAATGTTCAGAAATATGTGTAATACATCTTTATTGTATAGAGCTTATTCGTATGTGAAACAGGTTTACCAAGTATATTATAATAAATAAGGCCTCACATAATTTTTTAAAACATTTCTTGATGCAGTCCTGACATTAATTTTGTAACGAATCCTTAACTGTAGGTTTTCTTTCTCAGATATTCACATAGCCTATAACATATTCTCAAACCCGCTTAATCCAATTCAGGGTTGCAGGAGGCCTGCCATTCTTTAATACTCTAAAAAACAAAACCTAAACAAAACTAAACTCAATTCTCAAATAAGGCATACTTTTCTATTTGTTAATTTTCGTTTTAATTTTGTTTTACTACCCAGACAGACATGTTGTTCGATGGCTTGAGTATGCTCCAAGGAAAGCTAGAAGGTTGTACAGTTAACTCCCAGGGTGTAATTCTAAACCATACAACCTACTACCTCAACCTGGATGCACACAGATTTTGAAGTCCAACATATCCTTCATGGCTTCCAAAAGTATTTTTGCAGTAAGAACTAAAAGCTTAAACAATGCGCATTTACCTTATTTTGAACAAGTCATTCACTTTTACATATTTATTTGCATTCAATTTGCACAAACATTAGGAATATAGTTTTATTTAAAAATTGTATAATATCTATAACTTTCTGGTATTTTTACTATTGTAAAATATCATATAAAACTAAAGCACATAATGCTTCATTATTTTAGTAATGTATTGAAAAAACTGGGAAGGTATAAAATAACCTCTAGTTCATTATTCTTAAAAAGTCATAGTCATTATGCAGTTAAATGTTATATGACTAAAAATATGAGGTCATGTGCTGCAAATATTTTGGCTGCTGGAACATGAAGGACTGCTGTGGTCAATTCCACATTCTGCCCTTTTTTTAATGCAGCCTCAGGTACTATTTACAACTGGGTGGGATCCACCTACTTCCAGGCAATCTCCCTGTCTACCAGGTCACCTTACCGTCTTACAATTTCTACGAGATTTCAGCTGTTATTATATGTCCACTTGTAAAAAATACTTACATGCAAGATAAAATATAAAAGGTAAATATTATATATATATATATATATATTCTATATATATATATATATATATAGCTAAGTATGAAGATGTTAACAAATTCATCTTTGAAAATAATAAATATAAGCTTCAGGTTGTAAAAAAAATAACCAATGATATTTTTATTGTGTATTTAATGTAATGAGTTTGGAATATATTATAAAACAACTTTTAAGTTTGTTGATTTGTTCATATAACTGCATTAACTATATGTTCTGTCAACAAAAACATTTTCACTAAATAAAAGGGCAACTTTGAGTTTAAAATGAAATTAAATAAAGCTAAATGAAAAAGCAATAGTACAGTTTACTATTAAAAACATACAGAGAAATCACTTTCAAGTAATTTTGTTTTTATCTGCGTTTCTTGAAAAAATTATAGTTTGTTTTGATCTAGTGATAAACTTTTGAACATACTATAATGGCTCATTGTATGACAGTTTCTTGTATCTGTTCAAAGCATTTTAATGTTAAAAGCCCTTCAAGCTATGTTCTTTAATTTATATGTACCTACAACATGACTTATGCTGTCATTATTTTAATTTATTCTGTTTTCTTTTAACTATATTCAAGAAGGGCTGCATATTAAATAATATTTTTAGATACTCTTTTTGTAGCATTTTTTTTAAACTTTAATAGAGCATAACCATTTACAACCAATGTTAATGTTTCTATGCATAACAACAACTAACCATGAAACAACAACTCAAATCAATAAAAAATGGTCACAGTACCATTGAAACCTAAATTAGAAAAGTGGGTTGGAAAAGAGGAACAGGTGAACTTGTTGATTTAGCAACACTAGGTATATGCAGTAGACAGATAGACTAAATGATTTCATTAAATGTTACACACCAGTACAGCACCAAATGTTTGGCCAAAAAAAGAGAAATTTCTAACTTTATATACTTTAGATAACAAAATATACTGAATTTAGTTTTCACTGCCCTACCAGATCACTTTGCAAAACACCATCCAAACGTAATCGGCCAACTATAGTAGCCATATGCAAAACCAGCAGATGTGCAAAAATTATATTTACCAAATATTTAGCAAATTAATCATTGGAACATAATGCTGCACTGTTTGAATAACAATCCATCATACTACAAATACGTACTTTTGTTAGTTTTATAAAAAATATTATATTACTAACACGTCATTTATTATTAATCATAAATGTAAAATAACTTAAAATGCATATACATATTTCCAAGAAGCTTATCTTATTAATAAAAATGTGTGTAAAGAAAAAAAAAAAGAAGTTTTCAGGTTTATTACCACATTGACACAGACCCATAGAAGCGAGCTTGTGAAACCAAATTCACCACAAGATCGGATCTACGGGTTTATGGCAAAAGGCATACTCTTTCAGATAACATTTTAAACAAATATGGAGGAAAACAGTGAATATGGAATTAAACAAGGAGATCTGTTGACAAGGCAATACACTGGGCATATTGCATATCATTCAAACATAGTGAAATTGTTTAAAAAAAAAACTACATAATTCCAATTGATATAATTACAAAGTGAAATATTATGGTACATCAGTTTAAAATGAACATGTGGAATTGAGCAACAGCATTTATTTTTACAACATATTTTAATGTTACAGCTGAATACAATAAAACAGAAAAGCATAGTGACCACTTAGTACAACTTTCCTAAATAAAACAAAAGTGATAAAGACTACTTAAACCTACTAGAAGTATTATTTTAGAAAGTATAATGCAGACTAATACAGTCATCTTTCAGATTTGAAGAAACTATAAATATGAATTGAGGTTAAAGATTGTTCTCCTTAGTAATGTACTTTAAATTAATATAATTCTCAAAAGTCTGGACAAATAATTTACCATATAGTATAACTAACGCAAAATAAAGTGCAAATTTGATCTTTTAAGTGAAAATGGTAAAATTGTATAACATTTTGCGGATGCAATTCATGCATCCATAAAACTCTCTTTTTGGCCCACAAACATTGCTGAGATACTGCTCAAAATAGTAAAAGAAGCAGTATTCAATTGCATTATGTATACTGTAAATTATGAATTCTCAAAATTAAAAACGATTAAATAAAAGACGCAAAAAGCTCACTGGTAGATAAACTTATTCTACAAATGTGTCTTTACAAAGTTTTAAAAAACACGCATTTTTAAAATACATTGGCAACAGGTATGATTTTTTTTTTTTTTACAGTCCATAAACTTTGATTTTTTAACACCATTTTGTATCAGACATTATAAACAGTAACTTTTTTTTGCTTAAGCAAATTAGCAGTGACTAGGACCTTTTAATACTGAAATTTACTTTAGACATAAGGCCAGTATAATTTTGAGATAGGTAACTTAAGTATCTTAGGTCATCTATATGTTCATTATTACATCAGAATGGGATTTATTTTCAAAAACTCAAAACCATATTTGTATAAAACACAAAAGAACACTATGAAGACTGTGTTATAACTCAATTACAATGGTTTAGCAACTGGAAAATATGACCTTAATTTTAGTAATTTTTTTAAAGAACATCTTAAACTTATAAACCAAGCAAATGCAAATTCTGTTTTGTGTTTTACCTGTGCTGATGCTCCATGTTAGATTCCTTTCCAAGGCCCCAGCATAATTTTTTGCTACAAAAATGAACAAAATGGTATTAATATATGAAAACTCACTTAGATAAAAAGAATATATACGCATATATATATATATATATATATATATATATATAAACACACACATAATGACTGGCTTCAGAATTTGTACAAAGTAACTTCACATAAACTACTGTTTAACACAATTAGTACAGATTTTACATAGTGTCCATAACACTGAAAATGAAATTCCACACAAACCAAATTAAAAATAACATTGTCAATGCAAAAAACACTTGCCAGAAGTAAGTAATATGAAAATGTCTGTAATTACATAAAAGCAAAATATACTAAAAGTTTTCAGAAGACAATGAAACATGTGAAAATAGTAAGACCTCAAATAATGCTTTGGCTTTATAACTACGGGAGCTTTTGTTTGTCATTTTTCTGTTAATCTGTGCAAGATTTTTTAACATTTTAATTTGTGGTTAGGAAAACCTTATACTATTTATTAGTAACTTTGTTTCTACAAGGATCCAAACTTCCTTTTTAAAAAAAATGAAGGAGAGATTTTGTCATTAAAGTGTACCCTGGAGCAAAATAACTCATTTTTCTCTTGCCAAGACAGTATTCTAAAAGTTTTATTTTATTTAAAACATATACTTATTTATGAGAATGAACACTCACTTAATAGTTGAATTAATTTAAACTGATTTACATTTCACCAATTTGCAAGCTTTTAAAACTGACAAAAAACTTTTAAAAGCTACATATCACAAAAAAAAACATTTAACAAAAAAAAACTTCTCAAATGTTATTTAGTTAAATAAAAAGTTTAGACTTTTAGGTATCTTCATTTTAATCAATTACACATATCATAAATTAAGTGTAAATTTGGCAAGGGCATTAAACAACAAATGTAAAGTGCTGCCGTAAGTATGCTGCAACATTTTAAACATTCACAGAATATTTAAAAAGAAGTACTAATATAGAAACCTAACAGGTGGAAAGGTGTAAGATGTGAATTCTACACTGGTCATCTTGTATATTCTGCTTTCAAACTGCACCCATTTCTTAACAATGCAAATATCAAATCACGTCTGCTATATGTTTTTTTTCCAATTTGGCAATCTGAAGAAATCTGTTAAATTCATCAAATTGGTTTGCAAATTTATTTATAAGTATAAAGCAGACTGAAATTCAATCACATCCGAAACTGTTCAAAAAGAATATAAACTGTTTATGTCACATCGACAGTGCTTGACGATTTCATTTACAAAGGTGCTTTTTAAAACCATTCTTATCAGACTAGCCTATCACTGACATAATTACAACACAAGCACATGTACCCTTCACAGTTCTTCACCTGAGGGTAATTAACATTTTAACCAATTGCCCATAATGCAAAAAAATAAATATTTCCTTACGAAATTTTAAAAAGCAATTCTCCTACTAAGTAAGCCTTGGAGTAACCTTGCACCATCAAGTTTGAGTAACCTGTTATATAATTTGAACAGGTAGTAATAATAAATATTAAATCACGACACACAAAGAAAAAAAAACAGCATTTATTTTTACTTACTTCAGTAACACATTCTGTTAAAGTACAGCAAGACTACACACTTCCATTAATATCAAGAAATATATGTTTACAGTAAGAATAAGAAAAATAAAATATGGTATACCTGCAATCACTCAAAACTTTTTTCAGCCTCTTTGGAACACTCTTATGAATGCAACAGTGAAGCGATGCCAACAAAATGAAATAATTTTAAAAAACAGAAAAGTTTAGCTCTGGGAAAGGCAAGGCAAGGCACTTTACTTAACAAAGGTCTAGCATGTCTCAGTTTCTGCGATGCTATAGATGATTCAAGTTTTTTGTGTTATATTTGGAAAAGCAGATGTTCATTTATTTTTGTTTATTTTATTCAATATATTGTATATAAATATTTTGCAGCATTGTATATAAATATTATTTCATATCAGGAAAATTTCTGATTCTCTTTGATGCATGCTCCAATGAATCCCAAATTAAAATAAGTTGATGTGCCCCCTTTTTTCCTTGACAAAGAAAAAAAAAATCTGGTCAGAATTCTGAGCACAAATTACTGCGCAAAAGCTGCACCAATCCTCACCGCAACTGCCTGCACAGTAGTGATGGTGGGAGAAGCGGGCGAACTTTACCAAGGCTGCGTTGGCTTTGTAAATTATAGAGTGTACAAATCTGCTGAAGCAAGGGGGTGACCAAGGCAGGATGCCAGCTTACTTCAATATGCTGCGATGAGCTCATGTTCAATTCAGTCGCCCTAGTTGCCCAACGCAAATGCCTGTGCCATGAGACAGTTTCAAACTTTTGTTCTTCAGCTTCACAAAAGAGCACTTGGAATCAGGTTATTGACAAACACATGCCAGAATATTTAGTTGTTGTTTGATATTTTTTATTAATTCTCCCCCCTTCCCTAGAGTTTAAATATCCCTTCTAACCTTTCCTTTCAAACTGAAGATAAGCAGCAGGATTTATCAGGCGTGAAAGGGACAGAGTCCTGGTGGCTTGCCAAAAAAACAGAATAAAAGAGAAGTTGTGTTTCGGAGCTCAATTGCTTGCTGAGTCGGGGTAAAGTCATCGCTGTATGATCCGCCATTTTCTGAGCAATGCAAGAAAGAAAAAAATAAAATAAAGTCTTTTACAGGCATTGCTTTCCAAGTCTCTCTCTCTCTCTCCCTCTCATCCTCTCTCTCTTTTGGCACCATTACAAAATCTCAGCCGTAAGGTCACATGATCCTCTGCCAACAGCGGAGTGCATTCCCATAAACCATTCTGCTGACATTGCAAAGGCATCTATTGTCTAGTTCAGAACCTAAGCTCAGCCTGCTCACAAAATGCATCACCTTCGGGGGGCTGGGAGTCATGGCAACATCTACCTGGCAGGCTGCCCACTTTTCCTGCCCATCAAGAGGAGATGGAATTGCGTTGCCTAATGTAATGATGAATAGGAATGTGTGGAGTCGTCCAAAGTAAATCTGATGCTCATATTGCATGCTTCGTTTTCACTGCAAACACTGGCTCCTTTTCATTTAAAAAAAAGAAAACTCTTTCCAGCTAAAGCAGTAAATGTTATAATCTGCCTTGTCTGGGTTTTTATTTTATAACACACCCAAATCATTAGATGCAAATGATAGCCAGAAATCTTTACTCAAAAAATGTCTTTCTAGTTCCAGAAAACTTAAAGAAAAAAAAAAAGCCTGGGTATCGTCCTAGATGAAAAACCACTTCAAACTGCATACTTTTAATATTTGAAATACTTATTCAAATGACTGTGTTTGCTCTAACAACAGGATACTTAGCCTAGTGAATTTTAAAACTGAAGAGATCATCATCAAAAAGAGAAAAAAAGTCAAGTATAATAACATCCCACATATCCTTCAAAGAATGCTATGAACATGTAGATTAATTATAAACGTAGAGAGTGTTTTCTTGCATATTGCATTTCCGTGCCTCTACATAATAAAATGAGCACCGCAAAAATAAATTTTGAAAATGACCACAAGGCATCTATTTCAGACTGCATAATTTTTAAAAATGAAAGCAGCCTCTTTTAATAAAAATAGAAGAGGTTGCTTTTAGAGTTTTAAGGAGAAACTATTTTGTTTCAATCCTTGTAACCGGAAAGCCAAAAAGACAGCTGCCAAGCTCCCAAAATGAACAGTGTATAAAATCAAGCTACAAATATAAATCCTCAAACATTCTTTGATTCTGCTTAGAGTACACCACCTACAAAAACAGGACTTCAACAAAAGTCAACTCATCCACAAACTCTTTTTTAAGTTAAAATATTTATGATAGTGACAAAAGAAGTTAACTGCTTTGCTTCATAAAGTCATTGTGACCAGTACTTTTATGCTTTTAAATGCATTTTTACCTATCTAACTAATACAACTCAGAAATGTTAGCACTAAGGATCAGGCAACTTAAAATAAAGTTTGCTGTCTAAGCCACCTTTGAGAAAGATGTAATAAAACATCTTTACAAATATCTATTCTATCCTTCCATATTCCATACCCGCTTTATCTTGGTCAGGTTTATAGGGAAACTGGAGCCTATTTTAACCATAATTGATGAAAAGCAAGTTAGCCTGCCAGAAATAACAAGCTTTAAATGGCCAGCTGAAGTTATATATATCAAGCGCAAAGGCAGGAATCAACCCTGGGCAAGACGCCAGCCCAACATGGGCACACTCACTCACATTAAGGCAATTTACAGTTTTCAATTAACATGACCTAAACATCTGGAACAAGGGAGGAAGCTTAACTATATGGGGAAAACTCTAGCAGACATGCAGAGAACTTTTTGAGTCCATGCATGAAATACCCAGGGTAAAATTTGAATCAGGTGTCTACTGCTATCCATATACAATGGTAACTACTGCAGCAGCACGCAAGCCATGGTAGTATATATTGTATATTTACGTATTATTTCCTTTTTCTCTGTAGCATTAATTTATTTCTAAAATGCTTAACACTTGTAAGTTAAATCCTCATTAATTTCATTACTAAGTTAGGGAGAACAGCAGAGTCTAGTCAAGGATGGCTACTTCATCAACAGGCACTTATACATACAATACAGTCACTGAACAAAGTAATCTAATCAGCCAGTCATGTGGCAGCAGCACCATGCATAAAATCGTGAAAGTTAGGAACTTCAGTTAATGTTCATATCAAACACCAGAATGGGGGAAATATGTGATCTTAGTGATTTCGATCAGTACATGATTGTTGGTGACAGATGCGATAGTTTGAGTATTTCTGTAACTGCTGATCTCCTGGGATTTTCATGTACAAGAATTTCTAGAGTTTACTCAGAATGGTACAAGAAATATCCAGTGAGTGGCAGCTCTGTGGACAGAAATGCCTTGCTGATGAGAGAGGTCAGAGGAGAATGTCCAAACTGGGTTGAGCTGTGAAATAGGCTACAGTAACAAAGATGAACTCTGTACAACTGTGGTGCGCAGAAAAGCATCTCAGAATGCACAAGATGTCGACATCTGAGGCGAATGGGCTACAACTGCAGAAGAACTTATTGGGTTCAACTCCTGTCAGCCAAGAACAGGAATATGAGGTGGCAGCGGGCACAGACTCACCAAAACTGTACAGTTGAAGGCAGTTGAGAAAATCTGGTGCAGTGAAAATTGATTTCTACAGAGGCACATGGATGGCAGCGTTCAAATCCATGCACCCAATCTGCCTTTTTTCAATAGATCAGACTGGTTATAGTGGTGTAATAGAGTGGGGAATTTTTTCTTGGCATACTTTTGGCCTGCTAATACCAATCAAGCTTTACTTGAATTCCACATCCTATTTTACTGTTGCTTCTGACTATATGCATCCCTTCCTAGTCACAATTTATTCATTTTCTAATGGCTACTTCCAGCATAATAATACACCATATCACAAAACAACAGTCATCTCAAACTGATTTCATGAACATGACGATTAGTTCAATGTTCTTCAGTGGTTTTCCTTGTCACCAGATCTGAATCCAATAGAGCATCTTTGGGATGTGGCAGAAATGGAGATTTGCAGTATGAATGTGCAGCAACTGTATAATGCATTTATGTCAACATGAACCAGAATCTCAAATTCACAACATCTTATTGAATCCATGCCATGAAGAACTGGAGCTGTTTTGAGAGCAAAGAAAACCATGCCCAGTATTAGTATAGTGTTCCTATTAAGTTTTACCAACAACTTGCACATTTAATGGATTAAATTAGATTGCCTGAAAAAAACCCTCATGAACAAAGGGAGAACAGACAAACCTCACACAGTAGCAGAGGCTGCAAATCAAATCTATATCCCAGGAGCTGTGAGGCATTAACAACACCTATTATGTCACTGTATTGAACAATTCTATTAAAAAAAAAGTTAACTGATGGCATCTATTGACGCTTAATGTCACCAAAAAGAACATACTGACATTAAAATGTATATAAGAAGTCCTCAGCACAAAAAATTTGAAAGATTTTAAAACACATAAAAAGTGTATTACAACACAAAAAAGGCCATTGGAGGTCATTGTAATAATAGACGCTAAAATCAAAATGTTTAACCCTACCCTTTAACCCTAAATTATAGTTTTACTGAGTGAAATGCAATTTTACGTAAGCAGATTATTTTTCTGCAATAGTGTTATAAATCAAAATAACTGAATGCTGCATAATACCCATTATAAAAGAAAATTAGTCTGGTAAGTGATTCATATAAAGTATAGAGATGTATTTTGAAGGCTGCTTCTATAATGTGCTCAAAACCTTCTAGGTATTGTGAATCAAGCTTAGGCAGAGATGAGCAGAACAACTAACAAACTCAAATTTTGTTAAAAATTATAATTAGATTGCAGCATATTCGTGATCTGTCCAACTATGCCAAGTATTTTGTCATAGAATCACACCGTGATACATCTCAGTTTTTCGGGATTTGCACTGTGGACAGGTGGAGTGTAGTGCCAGTGCTGCTCAGAAGGTGGGGACTGAGTGAGTAAAACAGAGGGCTCAGCTGATGTCACCAGGGAACGTTCTGCTTACAGTACTTCTGAAGTCCTTTGTAATCCAGATGTTGCAAGGTTGTAGCTGGCCACTGGCAGTTATTTCACTGCAAATTACCAAACTAGGATAGATCCTGGTGTGATTCCATGACAGCATGAATAAAGCTGAGTTCCCATCTATGTGTATGAATGTGCATATATGTTTAATCTGGCATCATGCAACTCTAGTTTCTTCCCTGATGACTTTTATGTATCTAGCCACTCCATTAATACAGTCATTAATTATTCTGGCAGAAATACATCATATTTTGTATTGGATTTGTCAGAAAAGACTTGTATGAATTTGTTTTATTTACTGAGTAATCCAGGTCATGGACTAGCAATTATAGTATAACTTAATGCAGTACTTATGGCTATTATTAGGGTCTCTCAAGTTAATTTTATCCATGCATCCATCCACTTTCTAGCTGCCTCATTTAAATTCACTGTTACAGGCATCAGAAACCTATCACAACAGCACTTGCCACAAAACAAAACTAATCCTGGAAAGGATGCCAGTAAATAATAGGGCTTGATCACATACACACCCATACTGATCCAGTTTAGAGTCATCAATTAATTAGAACAATTGTGACGAGAATAGGATATTCAGGTCAACAACCTTGTTAGTCTTTTTCACCTAGTTTGCCCAAAACAACATCAAGTTGAGATTTGAAGGATCATCCACCACACTAATTGGTAATGTATTTCATGTGTCTATGTTTCTTTGGATGAACTACTGTACTTCTTTCAAACATTTATGCAAAATCTTTCCTTAACAAATTTCCAGTTGTGTCCCCATGTTCTTCTTTCAGAATTTATTTTAAAGTAACAGCTAATCCACTTTACTAATTACTGTCATAAATTCAAACACTCTCAGCCATATCACCTTTTAATCTGTTTGTTTAAAATGAAAAGGTTCAAGCTCATAACTCTCTGTCCTGGAATCAACCTAGTTGCTTCCCTCTGAACCTCCTGTAGTGCTGCTATGTATTTTTTTTAGTAATAGGGAGGTTAAAAATATACATTGCATTCCAGATAAGTTGTCACCAATGAATTATATAACTGATGTATAATGTCCCTTGACCTGTACTGTACATATTGTGATATATAACTTATATATATAAAAATCCTATTATCCTTGTTGATAACTTCTCTAAACTATATTAATCTAGATACTGATGAGTCCACTATGAATTCCACTTCTTTTCAGAAGGTATACTTTCAAGTTTTAGACCTCCCATCATACATTCAAATCTAACATATCTACTTTCTATGTGTAATAACTTAAATTAATTTACATCTGTCACAAATCTACTCAAGCCTTTACACCTAGTTTGGTAACATCTGCAAAATTAACCAGCTTGAAAATTATATTCTTGTCCAGATGATTTTTCTATATTTAAAAGAGCAGCAGCCCAAGAACTGATTCCTAAGGGACACCGCATTTAGCATTGCAAAATTCTTAAAAACTTAATTTCACTATAGACCTTTGCTTCCTGTGTTCAAGCCAATTTTGTACCTACATACACACACCACATTTTGATTTCCCACTTTGTTTTGTTGGATGCCATTCTCTCATTAGGTACTTATGAAAAGCCTTCTGAAATTCAAGATAAATAATATCATATGCACTTCTCTTATACGGTTTTGTTGCTTCCTCCAGAATACTAGTGAACTTCACTGTCCAAATCCAGGTTAACTATTTGCTAACACCTGTTTTAGATACTGCATGTGCTGCTCGATTTTTTCCTTAATTGCTTATATTAAATTTACCTGTGATGCACTTTAAGAGTACCGGTTTATAGTTCCCTGGATCAGCCCAATCACCATTTTTATATAATGGGATAATATTTTCTAGCTGTCATGCTTTAAGAATTCTCCCGTTTTAAAAAATATGCGTCAATGGTTTAAATATGAACTTAGTAACTTCCCTAAGTACCCGAGAATAAATGTTCAGATCATAGCATAGTTAGATCAAATGTATCAGATCATAGCTTTGTTAGATTTCAGCGCATTTAAGTACTGTAGTAGTATGTCTCTCACGAACAACTTTCAAATCACTATGTATCTCTTTAATAGTCTCTGTTACTTTTAGAAGATAATTGACTTCTTCACCCATAATAACTTCAAAGCACTTGCAATTTCACTGTTTGTAAATTGTAGCTTGCCCTTATAGTTCTGAATGCTCTTCAACACCATCTTCTTTTACTACTACAATATTGAAAGGATCTCTTTGGATCACCTTTCACCTTTTTTTCAATATTTCTCTCCAATTCCTTTTAGCTTTGCCAATATCTTTTTTAAACCATTGCTCTCAAATGCCCTGCTGTTAAAATTGGAGTTATTGGTCTTAAATGCCCTATACAGCTGTTTTTTATTCTTTGTACCTTCGTTGTTAGCTCCTTATTATCCACCACAGAGTTCTCTTAATTTCTTACTGCTTCTAAATTTTGGGATAATCTCACCCTGCATTTTTCATTAAACACTTTTAAATCTGCTTCAGCTGACTCCATACTTAGAGGCTTATTTCAATTTATCTTATTTAGGCTTTGCTGCATCTGCTCAGGATCCGCCCTACTAAAATTAAATTTAACTGCTTTAGTTATTAAACATGCACTCTGCCAAAACAGTGTGAAATGTATTATATTATGATCATTATATGCTAATGGTTCAATCACATCTATCCCCTGAATCCTATCCAGATTATTACAGAATGCTAAATCTAAACTGGTGCTCCCCCTCATTGGTGCTTTAATATACTGTGCTAAAAATAATCATTGATTGTATATGAAAACACCTGTCTTTGTGCTCTGCAAATCTAACTTGGTAGATAATAGGAAATAGCAGTGTTCCAGCAGAATATATAGACATTTGAAAATTTGCATATATTGGCACTTGGAGAATTTGCAAACTCTGTATAGACTGGTGACCGGGCTAGAATACAGACTCAGTGTCCTGGAGATGCGGGGTACCAATGATAAGCACCCAACTAATTTTCCTTTCTATGTTTGTATGTTGCACTGTGTCACTTTGGCATTACTGAATAAATTTAAAAGTAAAAACTTAAAATTCTCTTATAAGCTCTCAGCAAAAAGAGTTTGGTATAACACTGTTAGAAACATATAAGTGAAACTTGCAGTGTAGGATGTGGTTGTATATTTTATCAATACAAATGATATAAAAAAAACCTCCATAAACAAACACTGAAAAGGTTCAGCTTTGTCATTTTTTTTTCTCTACACCTTGCTGAGCAGAGTCTGCACAGCACACCTGTGGTTTAGTTTATTAGGGGCACAGTACTGTAGGATCCATGAACATGTATATAATTTGAAAGAAATATTCAGTGTTCAAAGTTAATATGTAGTATGCTCATCTCTTTCCATATGGAATTAATAAAGAAGCAGCTGTTTGTGGTTTTTGTATAAATGTGATGATTGAAAAATATTTTAAATTAATAGTGAGAAAAAAACACAATGACAATGACTAAAGATTTCTTGGGATCATATGGCACAATGAATCTGTTGCTATAAGCTTCATGCTGTTAATGCTTATATATTAAAATATAAAAAGACCTTTGACTCATAAATGCCATTTACACCTGAAATTTTTAAAAGAAATTGTAAACTAGTAATTGAAAAAAATGAACTAGTTCAGCACAGTGCATCCAGTCAACTGGAACTACAGTAGGAAAGGCAACTCTTTTAACCAGCAGTAATCTATGGAATACCTGGAACTGATGCTTAAATACAATAACACACTAAATAGTAAAAGGAAGAACAAGCTGTTTTTTTGTTTTTTTTTTAAAGATTTTGTTATGTATGTATCTGATTTGCAGGTTTAAAATTTTAAAAATGAAATTGTTCAATCCTTTGTTTTACAATACGTCATATATCTTAAAATTGATTTGCCAGCAACTGGTAATCATTAAATTCCAATAGTCACTCAAGTTTATAAATGATTTGATAAGTGAAACTGGCAAAGTTTCAAAGCTTGACTAAAGTTTGTAACAATCAAGCTTTGAGTTTCATTTAGTGCTCTGAAATTTTATCATCTGTCTGAATAATTTTGCCATGTCCTTTTGGACCTAAGTACGAGGTATTCTGTAGTAACTATATCATTTATCTCTGTTACAAGATATTAACCATATATCTATTGGTCATATTTCTTTATTTACTGAATACAGAACACCACCATGAGAAAACAGGAGAAGTGTATTATATGTGGTTAGTTAGTGGCTTTATTTGCCATGCATCATTAGGACTTCATATAATGTTTATGTAATTGTCTGTATAACTATAATATGAAAAGTTACAGTAGCAGCTTTTTTATATAAGGACTTATATAACGGTCAATATCTCAATGGTTTGGTTAACATCTGTTAATTAAAGAAAAATAAAGTGAAATTTCTGAGGGTTCATTACAGTTTCATACTGAAGTTCAGTAGTTGCAGTTGTGCTACAGTTTAGTTTTTTATGCCCCAGAAATGTGTAAGGACTGGCACCCTGTCATTGTTCCTGCTATGCACCAGATGACAGCTGCGATTGGCTCTAACTGCAATGCAACCTTGCTGTGGATAACCAGGTTATGAAAATGGATGGATGAATTGACTGTGTTATGGTGCCTTCCAACAATGAGTTTGCACAGAGTCTCTATGATTGTATGATTTTATGGGATTCCATTAAGAACTTCTTTTTTTCTCCATAAGTCCATCCATCCATCCATTATCCAACCCACTGAATCCGAACACAGGGTCACAGGGGTCTGCTGGAGCCAATCCCAGCCAACACAGGGCACAAGGCAGGAACCAATCCCGGGCAGGGTGCCAACCCACCGCAGTTCTCCATAAGTCCAAATTTCAAAAAGTTTCTAAAATTATCCAAATGTAAAATGTTTATTATTGGGTTTGTAATAAGGTTTTTTAAGTTTAAAGCTTTTATTTCTATAATATTTTTCCATGTTGTTTCAGTTTCAATTTAGTTTTTAGCTTGGTTTTATGAAATTCTGACTATTTCTATCTTAGATTTTACTTTTGATAACTTGTTTTAATTAGTTTTTATTTGTTTTTAATTTTCAGCTTATATGCTCAGAAACAAGGCTGCTTACATTGGCAGCACAGGACATTCTAAATTTTGGATCAAACACTTCATAACTTATGAAGGCAGGTAATTCACATAACCTCCAGGACATTCTTTATAAAAGCAGTTTAGGGTGTTTTTAAATTTCTCAGGACCATTCACTTTGAGTTCCAAGAACTGGAGCACCACATCCTAAGTTACACACTTGCTCTTGTTATGCAACTGCATCTCTGTTGTTAGTTATTAATACTAAAACATAAGTAATATGATAGTTATAATTTGTTACTAACCTGCGCCTAGTCTGTTTCTATTCTTGGTACTCAAATGTGGCACTTGGTGCCACTGGCCTACTGCCAAGTTGTCTGCCTGCCTATGGAAAAGACATCTTTGGCGGAGGAGCACTGGAATCGTCGGGTAGAAGGGTCTTTTCATCAGATTGGCTGGAACAGCACTGACTCAGCTGTGGAATGGCAAGTAGGGGGAAAGCAGCTTGATGGCTGAGGTCTCCAGGACTCTGAACAAATCTGAATCATATTATGTGATTTCATCTACTCTTGCATTTTGTTCTGTACTTGTAATATTACTATTGTACTATTGTATTGTATTTAGGACTAGTGTGTTCAGTTCTGTGTATTATATTGTATTATACCTCTTTTTTGACACCCACTGCATGGCCAACCTACCTGGAAAGGGGTCTGTCTCTGAACTGCCTTTCCCAAGATTTCTTCCATTTTTTTTATCTACAAAGGTTTTTTTTTGTTGCGAGTTTTTCTTGTCTTCTTAGAGATTCGAGGCTGGGGCGCTGTCAAAAAAACAGGGCCTGTTAATGCCCATTGCAGCACTCCTTGTGTGATTTTGGGCTATACAAAAATACATTTTATAATACATTTTGTATTGTATTGTTAGTAACAGTGTTGTATATGTTCAAAAGCAAATTCTGTCTACGCAGCTAAGAACAATAATGATCATTAAGATACATAGCCAAATAGTTCATATCCATTTCATAAAAAATATATAAAAAAGATTTAGAAGTGACATGATTTTATTCAAAAACGCACTAAAAATAAAAAACATTTTTTTCTTGTACTAATAAGAAGTCAAGCAAAATGACACCTTTTATTGGCTAACTAAAAAGATAACACCCTTATATTTTCTTGTACTAAGATTTTGTTTGTCATACAGTATGTGACTAGAAATAAAATTGTGGGGCACCCATAAAGAATTAATCTTTCATAGTAAAGCCCAACATTTTATCCAATGAGCCAATATCGCCAAATCACTGAAAAGAGTATTTCGCCAAATTTATATATAAGAGATGAAAATTGGTACAATTAAAAAAAAAATTAGTTGGCGTACACTGGTCTCGAACCTAACCACTTGACAAATTTTGCTTAACTGACAAATTGAAATAATTTGATAAAACTTCCATATCAATTAATCAAAATTATTTTTTTAATACTAATTTTTCTACATAGGTCTTGAACCTTCAACTATTTGATCAAATGTGGAACACACTAACCACTAGACTAACACAGCTAATTTTTCATACACAGGTCAAAACCCGTTATAGTGAATACAAAAGTAACAACATTTTTAGAATAATAAATCATTTTTGTGGGCCCAGAAAACCATTCATACAACATCATGTTAAACATATTTTGTTTAGCAAATGTTTTTTCGATCAAAAATGGCCAGCGAAGATAATGCAATGCAAAAAATACTTAATGCTGTGCCTACACTTCCCCCCCCCCCCCGAGTCTCAAGAACCTTGCAACAGGCTGTCTCAAAGAAAGAGACAATCCGAAATTTCTGGCCTTGAGCAGTCCCGATATGAGTGTAGGCCTGACATTACATAGGTATAGCTGAATTTAGAGTCAGCACTCTACCTGCTCTCCACATGGGTAGTTGTGTCATGTGTGCGGATACTGTAATGTTCGAGTTTCATAGTGCTTCTCAAAGTTTCCTTTGAGATAAACAAAAAAGTGAGAAACAGCATCAGTTTATGCTGAAAGAAAACTTAACAATCCTAGAAAAAAGTTAACACTGGAATGAAGAAAAATGATGTGGTGAAAGCATTCAGAATCTCGCCTTCATCTTCATCTAACATCTTGTTTTCAAATAAAATATTTTTTGCAGTTTAAGAAGCACTGTTTTTTTGTACAGGTATTGTCAAGTTTGAGTCACAGAGTTGCACGAGAGCCAGTAAGAGGAGTCCAAGTTTTCAATGAAAATACAGGTTATTTATTACTGTATAGAGAAAGCAGGTACAGCCTCAAGACTTCGTTGAAAATCTGAGCTGTCAGGAGCCGCAACATAGGGATTTGTCCTGCTTTAACTCCCATCTTCGGGTTAGAAGAACACCAGCAGGTTGGAATCACCACTATAGCAAATGTGATCTGGAGGAGACAGATCACGAGAGTGCAAAGAAGAGCATTTCAAAGCCTGATGTTAAATATTCTAAACATTGTGTGCCAAGCACATTACACAGTAAGCCTGATCCTGTAAAGAACAACCAATTACTATGCCCTTGGTTTACTGTTTAGCAGAAACAGCAGAGCAGCTACTGAGCTGTCCTTGTGCTGCTACCATTAGAGATAGGGACCTTGGTCACAATAATATATGCATTTTCCCCATATTAATTACAACAAAACGTCTGTTATAACAAAATATTTTTATGGTCTTATTAGTGTTGTTATAATGGGATTCCATCTGTATATGTGTGTTGGCTAAAAGCACTATATATATGTGTAATCACTAAAAGTAAAATATAAGGAAATGATAAATTTAAATTTAATGTAATTATTGTACAAATCCTAGGTCAAAACTGATGAAATATTGCATTGTCACCGGAGATCAGCATGCATGCAAAGTTTGAAGAAAATTGGTTTGGTAAAAGTTGGTAAAAAAAATGATTGCAAAATTTGACCCAGAAAAACAGAGAGGGCAAGTTGAATAAAATTGTGTAATAATAATAATAATAATAATAAAAAGAGTGGGATACGGTAGACACTTGAAATTGTATTTATTAAAGTGGCCTGTTTTCAAATTATTCAGATACAAACCATTCATTTGTTCATTTATACAAGTACATTCATTCATCAAACTGAAAATACATACCACTCATGACTATATATTTTTTAAAGTACCTATATTAATAGTGCATTGCACAAAACTAGATTATTAAAAATCTCTCAAATGTGATTTAAAATTACTGCAAATAACAATTCTGTGTTTGCAACAATGTCTAAAAGCAGAGTTATAATTTGGACTGCTGGCCAGAAATGTATTTCATTTTTTTTTAATTAACATTTTGTATCAAATCACTCATTCATAATCAAATTCATCTACAATGCCTGAGGAAACTCAGCAATGTAAGCAACAAGGCAGAAATCCAGCCAGGCACTAAAAATTAATTCACAAAGACAAAAATAATACATGAAACTGCTAAAAAAGCATTTGGCCATCTTCTAAAAGCTAGTGACAGACAGTATGGATATGAAAATACTTTGGCTTACTATATACAGTATAAAAAGGTTTCTGCATCTTTAAGGTGCTGAAGTGACATCATGTGAAAATGCTGGCAGAGTGTGCAGTGAGCATGAGTTTTGAAAATGTTCACCATCAAAGCTGGAAATGCAGGAGACACCAAGGAAAGTTCATGTTTGTGCACTTGTTGACTGAATGTAAGTTCTCATATACAAACTCAAACATTACAGAGAGAACTGTTTGAATTACTAGTTATGTTAATATTTTGCAGTACGTTTTACCAGTTGGCACAAGTTGAAGCCCATGTGTGCTACATTTGCCCTGCAGACTTACATTCATAATCGTACTGAACATAGTGGTGACAGGTTAGCAGTTGAAACACTCTTTTAGGTTTGCAATTTCCTACAGAGTTATTTCATGTCTGCAGAGGCTAAGGACAAGGTGGATCAATTCATCTTATCTCAGGTGGTTTCCAAATTACCCCAGTGGGCCTGTGATACTCCTACTGTTATAGGCCATTTTCCAAAGTAAGCACAGTCTGAATCCAGTGAACTACATTGGGTTTACAGTATGCTGGTATTGCTTTTCTGACACACTAGGCTATAGACATCAGTAAATCCAGTATGACAGGCTCACAGTATGGAACATTTATAGAGTTCTAGAAAGTCAGTAAGACTGACTTAGATTCATTATTCCATCCACTACTCAAGCAAAAGTGTCAGTTCAGCAGCTTTGCCAAAAAGTAGGGTGACTTCATCTACCCTAAAGATTCACTTCATACGTCAAAGGTTACGTTTCTTCAGTTCTACCTAACAATTTATATGAATGTCTTGGAAACAAGATGGGGACTGCACATATTTTGTGATGCTTCAAAGCAGGCCTATGGCTCAGTGACCTATCTCAGAATGGAAGAAGGTAAATTTTCTTTGGTAATGGCCAGACCTAGAGTAACATTAATCATCTTTCAATCCCAGGGTTAGAGCATTGTGCTGATTTGGCAGAGGCTTAAGTTTCCAAGTTACTCAAGACAAAGTCTATGTCTATTAGCAGTGTCAATTTGTGGACAGACTCAACAACTGCACTTAATTGGCTTCACTGTACTTCCTGCCAATTCAAGGTTTTTGTAGGAACCAGTCTAGCTGAGATTCATGAGGTAACAGAGCACGACACCTAACATTATATGGACTCCATTAATAACCCCGCAGATGCCATCACTAAGGGGAAGACTCTGTTAGAGATAGGACAGCCAATTAGATGGGGATTTGCACCCCCTTTTCTCCTACAACATCAATGAATATCACAGAGGCTTCTTACAATGTTACAGAATGAAAGCCTTCCAGACAATGTACAGTCATTCTACTTTCTGTATAAGTTAAATACCCACCACGTAAGTCAATCAACTTCTACTCTGTGTATCAGCCATTCCAGATACTAGTCAGTTTAGCATCTAAGAAGAGCTGGTAGAAGCCACTGGGAGATCAGATGAAGGAGCTGAGCCAATATCAGCAGTTTTTTGCCTCTGATTACCTAAAAGCTCAACTTCTACTTGTATGAATAGCTCAGACAGATAGTTTCTCTTATGAATTTAGTCAATTGCAAGAAGGCAAATCTATTTCCTCTAGTAGCAGCCTCAAAGCCCTCTCTCCAGAATTTGACCATTCCAGTGGAATTATCAGAGTTTGCGGAAAGCTGTGGTAAGCTGAGCAGTATGTAACACAATGCAACAAGACCCTAGTCACACTGTGACAAAAGTACTGATTCAAAGATTCCATGAGTAACTTAGTCATCACGGACGAAAGTGTCTATCTTCAGAATTTAGGCGTTAACTACTGAACACTGACATTAGGAGCAGCAATCTGGAAATATCTTTGCAGAGAACGTCAATGATGGGTTATCTGCCCCTAGCCCACCCATGCTTATTCAAGTCAACAATTTAAAGCAATAGAGTTTATTGCTTTTGGCCCTTTATTGTGAGAATTGGCAGGTACAATGAAAAAGAGATGGAGAGTGATATTAAAGTGTATAACATCCTGGTGTGTGTGCTCGATAATATTTAACAGCATGGATGCAGATTACTTCTTAATGGCCTTTTAACATTTTATCTCACACGAGCAGCACCCTATGCATCCAGGCACAAACTGTTGTGGAGGTGAGAGCTGCATGAGGCCTTTGAAGATCTAATGAGTGAACTTCAGTAACTTCTGGGTAAACAAGAGATTAGTTTCTAGTTTAATCTATGAGATACACAACATTTTGGTGGTGTTCTTAGGAATAAAATACTTGTTCAATAAAGATAAGCACTCATCACAACCCAAAGATCACAGACAGTTACTGAGGAGGTGTTAAGGACAGTTCTAGTGGAAGTAGAAAGAATGTGAAACACAAAACCATTAAGGTATGTTTCTTCAAACCTAGCAGATCTTGATCTGGAGAACCCCAACTCTCTGCTTAAGACATGGCCTGCTTCTTCCCTTCCACAGGTCATCTATTCTATATCAGATTTCTTGACTAGGAGGAGATGCAGACAAAGCCATGTGTTGGCAGATGAATTTTGGCCATGCTTTCTGAAGTATTATTAACCAAATCTTCATGAACGACAGAAGTGGGCAAAAGAGGAAGCTAACTTGAAAGAAGGAGTGAAAGTAATACTTCTCGTGCCACAGTTACCAAGAGCTTCATGGCCTGTAGGAAAAGTGTTTCATGATGTACCTGGAGCTGATGAACGAGTTCAGAGAGCTGAAGTGAGAATTAATGGAAGAGTGTACTCTTGAACTGTGGCTGATCTTATGGAGCTCCTAGAAATCCCTGAAGATGAACATACTAACGGACCTTCAGAATGATATAAAAGGACAAATTTGATATACCATAGTTGGGAGCGGCTGTGAAAAAAGGCTTCAGAGTCTCCGAGTCTTTAAGTGCTGAATTGACATCATGCGACAGTACCGGCAGAGTGCGTAGTAAGTATGTGAATGTTGAGAGGTATTCATCATTAAAACTAGAAATGTAGGAAACATCAAAGAAGTTTAAGTTTGTGCATTTGCTGACCAAATGACTAAAAAGTTAAAGTTCTCATTTACAAGAGGAAACATTATAGAGAAAACTGTTTGAATTAACAGTTGTGTTAATATTTTGCAATACTTAGTACATTGTTACAACAGTAACTGTGGTCAATGCCATTCAGCAAAATGGAGAAGGTTTACACCTTTTGTTCAATATAGCACATGCCTTTAATATTCATAGGATATTAGGATAACTATTTAAGAGATATTACGTACTTTTATGGATGTAAACATGTTAAATTGTAGTACTTAGTTTGCTGATACACATACTTTAGGTTGAAAGTGGAAAGCTGTTGTGCCATCTGTTGGAAATTATTAGTATTGTACAATAACTTATAGGTGCAGATTACAATTTATGATGTTTAAAAGTACTAAAATGCTATTTTACTTTTTATTGTTTTTCCTTGTTATAACTTTGCCTGGAAGGGACAGTGTTGGAATAACATCTAGTGTGTGTTTCTCTCCTACTGTATTTACTACCAGCGAAGGCTCTGTCCGTAACCTTACCCAGGACAGGCAATGAAATGGGATGGATGGATAAATATGAAATAAATAACACATGGCTATGTGTTATAACACTTTAGGAGCTGCCTCAGTAGTGCATTATAGAGTACTGGGTAAAGTTTAGCCCTCCAGGCTGCAGAAAGAGACATCAGTGCTAGAAAAAGTCCAGAGAAGAGCAATTTGGCAGATTCCAGGATGGCAGGGGATGAGTTATGAGGAAAGATTAAAAAATAGTTGAATGTTTTTAATTTAAGCAAAAGGAGATTAGAAGTGACATGACTGGAGTGTTTCAAAATTATTAAAGGAATTAACACAGTGTATTCTGGGTGTTACCTTAAAATGAGTTCAACAAGAACAAAAGGACACAGTTGGAAACTTGTTACAAGTAAATTTCCCACAAAAATTAGCAAGATATTCTTCACACAGAGAACCATAGACACATGGAATAAGTTATCATGTAGACAGTAGGACATTAGGGACACTCAAAATTCAGCTTGATGTTATTTTGAAAGATTTAAGAGGAAAGGATTGGCAAGCTTTGTTGGGCCAAATGGGTTGTCATCATTAAAATTCTTCTATAGTACTTGCTTTACGGAAGGTATTTTCCACAAAAATTTAAATGAAAATTTAAATTATAAAATCTCTCTTTTCCAATTTAATTTTCAAAGTCTGCATGCAAAAATGCTGCAAACATTAAAATGAAATAACCTAATTTGCAATTTAATTTTCAAAGTCTGCGTGCAACAATGCTACAAAAATGAAAATGAAAATGAAACAACGCCAATTGCAATTTCATTTTCAGCCCGAACCGCAATGAAGCTGCAAAAATGAAAAGTAAAATGCAAATAAGCACTGGTGCCAGGTAGGTCCGTGGTCCATGTACTTTATGGTATTTGAAATTTCATTTTAGAAGCAAAAATGAAAAAACGAAAATGAAAGGAATTTTCAGATTTTGATTTTTGATTAAAGAATAAATGATGGAAAATAAGGTATTTTTTAATTCTATGGTAACAAATAACAGTCATAAATTTAAAATTACACATACTTTTCTGGATTTATTTGTGATTCAAATAATGAAAGTGTAATAGCTCAAAAACAACAAAACAGACGCATTTCCATTGTCTGAAACCGGAAGTACTTCTTCTTCTGCGCAATTTTTGATGACACGTGTGAACAGTCCTCCTCACAACACATCAATCAACGGCCTTGAAATTACACTGGCATCAGCAGAGGATGGACCATTACGTTGTTTTTCAGAACAGTAAAAGAGTGACACTCTGGGACGAGGACATGACTGCAGAAAAACAAGAGTCGCATCTTTCAGGTAAAAATACAAGCTTTGCAAACCAGTCTACACACCAGTGACCAGTGTTTTCTGCAAGTAGCACATTACCTGACCAGGTTGTTGACCTACAAAAACTTTCGGTTCAGACAAAATAAATAAAGGGCGTTTTCAATTTTCTCGTTTCTTGCATTTTTCTTCTCTGATGTGCGAAAGGAAAAAAGTGATTGTTTTGCATTTTTCATTTTTCCCTTTTAAGTTAAATCAAATAAGTGTCTCTTTTTCTTTTTTAAATGATATTTTCTAAAACGAAATTTCAAATACCAAAAAGTACACAGACCCACCTGCTGCTCATTTAATTTTCATTTTCCACTTTGCCTTTCAACTTAAATTTCAAGATCTCAACATGCAAATAGTGAGGGTCAATGGGTGGGGCTTGGAGATTTTCCTCAATTTTTTGTCCTTCATAGCTGTAGAGCCACTTTAATTGATAGAATACTTCTCACTTCAACTGTGTTTAATTGATGTGCTTTTCATCTTTTCATCTCCTGCAAGCTTCACAGCAAAACTGTCTCACAAAATCCGAAGACCACACATATTTGTAGAAATTAATGAGCAATATAATTACAATATTTAACAAGACAGAAATTGGCCTTTACTACATCATAGTTTACATTTATTTACACTGAAGTGGAAATGGGACGCTTTGTATTTTTGTAGCATAATATTGTACAGTCGGCACTGAGCACCATAATGGATCTTCAGTGGAGGTGCTGGAGTAACCTGGAGTGCTGTTTGCACCAGCAGTACAGGGATGGAGACAGCTGAGAGACTGTCACATGGGCAGTTCCACCACCGCTTTTCCATCTTCTAAGGTCCATTTTTCCAGGAGTGCAGGCACTGGTGGAGCTTCAGGCTCATGAAGCTGGAGAAAAGTGTGACAGAGTTGCCACTGACTCCAAGTGAGCCGTGAAAAGAAGTGCCGGTGGTAAAAATTCACAAGTAAAGGACAAGTTAGATCACAGAGGAGTTGTGAAGCAGTGGTGAAATGAGAACCTCAAAGCTGAGATCCAGACCTGGAATGTGTTTTGAAGTGGCAGTTCAGTAAATGAAAACAGCAACGAAACTAGTACATCTGCATCTCCACACCAGGAGGTTCACCTGCTTGCCTACAGCTGACTAGCGTTGAACACACCTACTGCACTGAACAACAGCACAGCACTTAACATCCCGGTTATGACATCTGCCAGTGTAGCATGCATCATCACTGCTGCACCATCTGACAAGACACTACTCCCAAAACCTGCTGATATGGACTCAAAACTGGCAGCATGATCAAAGGGAGAGAAAAGACCATCCAGCCGTTTCGATGAGTTTGTGCGCTGTTGCAAGGAGTTGGAAGTGCCCGCCACTGGGGACAGTGACTTTGAATGGAGGGCTATGCAAAAGCACAGGACAAGTTACTTCAACTAGAGATGAGTCACCAAGAGATTGAGCTGGCACTGTATCATCAATAGCAAAAACGCCAATAAAAACAGCAACTGCACGGTCATATGGGCTTTTCAAACTACTGCAGCAAAAGACAATCAGTCCTTTTAAGGACAGCAAGCCCCTTCAAAAATGTAAACGCCATTGCGGTACTCTGTGCTGACGCTAAACTATAATACTACAAAAATACAAAGCATCCCTTTTCTACTTCAGTGTAAATAAATGTAAATTATGACCTAATAAAGGCTAATTTCTGTTATGTTAATATTCAGATTTTGTGAGATGTTTTCACTGTGAAGCTTGCAGTACGGGGATAAAATATCAAAATCACATGATTGTGCACACACTTTGAAAATTTAATTGCAAATGAGGCTATTTCATTTTCATTTAAATTTTTGTGTGGAAACATTAATAATTAAATTGCAAAAAAGATTGCATTTTCATTTTATAATTTTAATTTTCATTTTAATTTTTGCAGAAAATATCTCTCATACTTGCTTTGACACTTGACAATAAATGAAAAATAGCAGAAAAATTCTTCTACCATAAGGATGTTAGATTTCTTCATTATGTTGTTCCCTTCAAGAAGCAACACCTTGTGAATTTTAAGTAAAGTTCATCACAGATAAAAGAAAAACAAACATACTGCATATATAACTAGCAATGACAAATTTGTCTCAAGAGCATCAAAGTTACACTGTGAATGGCCCTGCTGCCTCAATACTTTATGGATATGGATTCACCTGCTGATCATGGTCTGTTTGGAGCATGGTCTATGCACCTACTGTACACAGGTTTTTCTCTGGGTGCTCCACATTTTTCCCATATTCTGAAGACATAAATATCTGGCAACACTAAACTGGCTTGATAAGAGTGAACATAGTATTGTGTACCAAAGTGTGCCCTAGAATAGGTAATGCAGAGTTGTTTCTGGTGATGTAAAAATATCAGAAAACGGATAGATGGTAATTATCCTAGAAAAAAATATTTTGGGAAAAAAAAAACATTTCTGTGCTGGACATCCTGCAATTACTTCTAGTTTCCACAAAATAGATACTGGTGATTGTCATCACATGTAAATCATGTGGTCAATAACAGAATTCTTAGAAAACAAAATATTTTCTTAATTTTACAGAAAAAAAAAACCACAAAATGTATTTTTGGTAACTTGAATGTTTTTCTTTTAACAAATAACTCAAGAGTTTAACCACTACATCAGAGAAGAGTAAAAGACCCAGTTTAGAAAGCTTTAGGTCCACCAAAGCTAACAATATTTAACACTTAGAATGAAAATTATGTTGTTTGTATTTGCAAAGACATGTGAAGTGTAACTGCTTAGAACACATCATAGCAGTAAATGTTGCTTTCTGTAAAATGTGCAAACATAAATACACACTGGCATGTATGAACTGCACAAGTTCACTTCTGTTTTGTTCTCAGGCATGCTGACAAATACTTCTTCCAATCTGGCTTTACTACTATAGTGATACAGATTTTTGCCTGAAAGACTTTCACCATAAAGTAAAACTAAATATGTCACCACCATGCTGCACCAGTGGTCTGTATTTTCAATCACTTTTCATTCATCATTGCATACTTAGGGTACAAAATATATACTGGACTCCTTCAATATTCTTCCCTGTCTTTCTCTCTAATTTTCTAAATGATCACCAGTTTCATCTTCATTTATTAATGATCTGCTCTGTAAAAGATAAGGCCTATTACTTGTGTACTGGTTCCCATTCTCATCAC
Organism: Erpetoichthys calabaricus; assembly: GCF_900747795.2. Lineage (NCBI taxonomy): Eukaryota > Metazoa > Chordata > Cladistia > Polypteriformes > Polypteridae > Erpetoichthys > Erpetoichthys calabaricus. The sequence goes on from NC_041397.2 coordinate 196,513,837, forward strand.
TCTTATCAAATCCTGCCTTCATGCTATAATCCCAACTATTATAACAATAATAAACACATCCCTTGACACTGTATCTGTGCCCGCTACTTTAAAAATCACTTCTGAAACCCCAACATTAAAAAAAAAATCAGATCTTGATGCTGACAACCTGAACAATATGTGGCCTCTTTATGTTACTTTTCTGTCAAAGGTTTGAGTATGCTGTGCCCTCCCAGTTCACAGTTATATAACATGTAATAAGCTGATGGAACCCTTTTCAGTCTAAACAAATGCTACACAGCTGTGACACTGCTCTACCTCATGTAACTAATGATTTACTTATTGCAGCAGACTCTGGACAAACCAATATATTAATTTTGTTAGAACCTAGTGCAGCATTTGATAATGTCAAACATAATATTCTACTCTCCATAATGGAAAACATTCTGGGTATCTCTAGCACTAAACTATGCTGGTTTAAGTCCTATCTAACTTATGGGAAAGAGTTTGTTAGCCTTGGCATCAATAGATCCAGCTCAGCACCAGTCCCACAGAGTCCCTCTTCAGTATCTACACGCTTCTGCTTGGCCATATTTTTCGCAGCTCTGGACAGGGTTACCACTTTTTTTCAGTTGATACTCAGATCCATTTCAGTGTAAAAAAAGTGAACATTCATCAGATTTTTCTCAGCTCACAACTTGTTTCAAAGAAAATAAAACCTGGATGGAACATAACACTTTAAAAATTAAACTATAACAAAACCGAAGTCATGCTAATTGGTATTAAAGCTCAACTTAAGGAAATTATCTTGTTCTTCTGCAAGGAATCTTGGTGTCATTTTTGATTCTTCCATTTCTTATTCTACCACATAAATCACATTATAAAACTTTCTTACTTCCACCTCCATAATATATCCCGCGCACACTCATTCCTCTCCTTTTCCAATGCTGAGAAACCAGTTGGTTCAAAATTCTGCTGCAAGAGTCCTTACATAGACCCTCATCTGACAGCACATAACACCTATCCTGCTTCACCTTCATTGACTCCTTATATCTGATAGGATTGAATATAAAATTACTAATCTATAAAACTTTATATGGCCTTATACAGGACTACATCAGCAACCTCCTTCATCAGTATACTCCTCCCACTGATTCTGGCAATCTCGTTGTGCATATAGCACCCAAACTTTGAAGCATACTTCCTTAACTAATGGGACGAACTGACTCAATACATTCTTTCAAAAAGAAAAAAAAATCAACTTAAAACTAATTTATTCAGGAAGGCACCTGAATTTCTTGCCGTTCATTCAGTTTTGCCTCTTTGTCCAGATTCTCTGGATGATTTGAGTTTGTATCACAAATTATGTGATTTGTTCAAGGTTTTTCTCATATATTTTGTATTTTTTTTAATATTGTCTGGTTTATTGTCTTTCATTCTATTTCAATGCTTGGAATATCCAGTATGTAACTCAGTCAGATAGGATGCACAAACCAGTATGTCTCTTCGTACTGGTCCCAAGCCTGGATAAATGGGGAAGCTTATGTCAGGAAGGGCATCCAGTGTAAAATTTTGCCAGATAAGTATCAGTTCATATTTTCATACCGGATCGGTCGAGGCCCAGGTTAACAATGGCTACCACAAGTACTGTTAGCCAACAGGGTGCTAGCGGATATTGGGCTACTATTGGCTGAAAAAGGAGAGGGGGGGGGGGGGCGTGTATGGAAGCAGGAGGAGAGGAAGAAGGTAGGTAAAAGAGAGTGGAACTGAGAGTAGGAACTTTGAATGTTCGCAGTATGACTTGTAAGGGGAGAGAGTTAGCAGATGAGATGGAGAGAAGGTTGATATATTGTGCGTGCAAGAGACTAAATGGAGGCGGAGCAAGGCCAGGTGGATCAAAGGTGGATTCAAATTATTCTATCATGGTGTGGATGGGAGGAGAAATGGGGCAGGGGTTATTCTGAAGTAACAGTATGTCAAGAGTGTTTTGGAGGTGAAAAGAGTGTCAGACAGTGTGATGATTATGAAGGTGAAAACTGAAGTTGTGATGCTGAATGTTGTTAGTGCATATGCCCCGCAAGTTGGGCGTATGATGGATGAGAAAGAAGATTTCTGGAGTGAGTTGGATGAACTGATGGACAGCGTACCCAAGGAACAGAGAGTAATGATTGGAGCAGACTCAATGGACAAGCTGGTGAAGGGAACAGTGGGGATGAGGAGGTGAGGGGTAGGTATGGTTTCAAGGACAGGAATGAAGAAGGTCAAATGATAGTGGATTTTGCAAAAAAGATGGACATGGCTGTGGTGAATACACATTTTAAGTAGAAGGAGGAACATAGGGTGACATACAAGAGTGGACGAAGATGAACACAGGTAGATTATATCCTATACAGGAGGTTCAATCTGAAGGAAACTGAAGACTGCAAAGTGATGGCAGGGGAAAGTGTAGTTAGGCAGCATAGGATGGTGGTCTGTAGGATGATGTTGGAGATCAAGAAGAGGAGGAGATTGAGGGCAAAGCCAAGGATCAAATGGTGGAAGTTGAAAAAGGAAGACTGCAAGGTTGAGTTCAGAGAGGAGGTAAGACAGGCACTGGGTGGCAGGGAAGAGTTGCCAAATATCTGGGCAACTACAGCAGAAGGGTGACAGCAAGAAGGGTGCTTGATGTGACATATGGACAGAGGAATGAGGAAAGGGAAACCTGGTGGTGGGATGGGGAAGTACAGGAGGGTATATAGAGGAAGTGGTTGGCGAAGAAGTGGCATAGTGTGACAGTGGTGAGGTCTGCGATAGGAGTGACAGATGCATTCAATGTGGAGGTAAGAGTAATTTTATTAAATGTTGCATAAGCCCTTTTGTTCTTTCTGAATTTCTATGAAGTGCATCAAGCATAGGAAAGTTGCTATAAAAATAAAATTTATTATTATATTAAGTCACTGACATTCGCCACCTAAGTCTCACTGACTCTGATCAGGAAAAAAAAATTCAGCCTCAAAAGCTATAATTGAGCATTCATTCTCAGGTGAATCATATCAACATTAATGTTGTGGAAGCCGACCCGGACACAGACAGGCGGACACCAATGGTTCCAAAACACACACACACGTTTATCGTACATATTTACACAAGTGACAGCACACAACCCAGTACTCTCATACTATTTACCCACCGTCCAGGCCTCTCTTTCCAATGCCTCTCTCTTCAGGTCCGCCTCCACTCCTCTCCTTTCCACCGAGCTCTGTCCTTCTTCCACCCAACTCCAGCTATCAAATGGAGGGAGGTGGCCCCCTTTATGTTCACCCAGACGTGCTCCACATGCCTCCCAATGAGCTACTGCCGGTACTCCCTGGTGTGGCTGAAGTACCGGCCGTGCACCTGGAAGCACTCTGGGTGTCCCTGGTCTTCGTTCCCCCAGCACTTCCGGGTGTGGCGGAAGTGCTGAGGGCCAGGGCTCCTCAGGCATCCGGGCACCCCCTGGCGGTGACCACAGGCCCCTATAGGGTTCAGCTTCCATGCTCATTTCCCATGGTCCTCATAGCCATTAGGGCGTAATCCCTCCTCCAGTCCTTCCGGGCGTCTCAGCTGGGTACCGCCTGCAGCCGCTCGCCACAATGTCAATTGCAATTGAAGGACTGTCTCATTGCTATTTGCACAATATGCAAAAAAAAAAATCAAAATTGTGCAGGATATGCAATTATGATAATAATTAATGATAATGATAATAATTCTGAGCTTTCAACTTAAATGGACATATCTGATTACAAATTTAAGGGACAAAGCAGCAAACTAACATAATAACATTCTCAGTGCAACAAACTGTACAATTTCTCAAATTCGGGGAGGAATTAGATATAAAACTTAAAGAGATAAAAATGAAGTAGGCTCTAGGTTTTCCCTTTCTCTACATAGAAAATGACTTACACGATTAATGAAAAAATTACAAAACAGGTTTAAATAATTTACATGTGCTATTCTTTCTTTGTTAATATAATTTTTTAAACATTTCACTCAAAGTTTAGAAATGCTGCCATGAATATTTACATTCTGACTGCTATGAAGTTATTCTAGTATGCAAACAAATTAACGGTTTCCACTGCCCAACCAAATGTTTTACTAAATGAATGTATGTCAGTTTGCTTCAAAATTTGTCTATCACCATCGATTCACATTTATATCCCTTTATATTTAAAAATGCATCATAACAAAATGCAACAATAAAGCCACTTATTTATTATGAAGCCAGGCAGGTAAATAAGTATTGTAGACAAGGGGTCACCATTATAGAGAGTTTGGGCTTAATAGCAACTTTGATCAGATGGAAAACTGAACTAGTAGAAATGTCACTAATTATGTTAGTGTGGGAATCAAGTCAGGAGGGGTGTATGGGACAGAAGAAAGAGGCCAGAGTTTACAGAACAATAATTGCACATTTTAAAATATAATGGAAATAGTCATGTTACCAAAGAAGCATCCCCACTGTTCAATCATATTTTTGTAAGAAACACTGGGACAGGGCAACATAAATAAATAAATGTTCATATAGCATTTGCATTTTCAAATAGTGACATTTTCATGCATGAATGTGTGTGTGCATGCTCAAGAGAGACAGCTTTGCAGAGACAGATGTGACTGTGTATGCGTCCAAAAAGAATAGGCTTTTGATTTCAGTCTGTAACAGCCAGTGTAAAGTTTTGCTGCCTGTAAAAGATATCATTGAAGGCATATAAGCAGACACACACCGGGACATACTGTTGTAAAACCTGGATTTCAACAGGTTGTGCAACAACTAAATAACAGATATTGTTTTACCTCAAGAAATAATTTCATATACACTGAAATCCCTGCATTTTATGCAAAAAAAAGTAAATGATAGTATTACACAGAAGATTTACTTTTCTACAACAACTGAACTGTGGACCAGCCGATCTGCCTCAACACACATTGCACTAACTCTACAGGTTTATTGCACAATCCTGAGACGTGGAAAGCTGGCGTTTGGGCTGGGCTTAAAACAAAGCACACAGGAGAAAGCTTAAGGGAAGCCTTAGAGGAAGTTGTTCAGGATGAATGGCAACTGGACATGATAAAAATGATACTGCCGCATCAAACAAAAATGCTCCTGCAACCGTCTTTGCTTTATTTGTCTTCTTGTTGTTTTTAAGTTTTTAGACATGCGTACCTCATCTGCACTGATCACGTGTGACAAAAAGATGTTGTTAGAGACTGGTAAACAACAACCTCACTATATTATTCTTAACTTGCTGGATCTGGACCATTTCCTCCGCAGGAACTTCTCCAGACAGGGCCCGCTTGCAAAGAAGCCGACTGAACGCAGCCAGAAGAAGCAGCAACCCAAGCAGTGGTGAGGCAAGAGAGGTGGATTACATACTAAGCTGAAGGCTAGGGCCAGAAGACCACCTCTCCCCGAGCCTTCTGCTTGCTAATGTTCGATCTCTCGAAAATAAGATGGATGAAGTCAGAGTCAGGATTATGTTCCAGCAAGAAGTGAGAGACTGGTGCACGTGGATATTCACTGAAACATGGTCCACCTGCACACTCACTCCCTTCATCATGGGAAAACACACAGTGGTATCTGGCAAGCTCAAATGTGGGCGAATTTGAATATTAACAACCAATGGTGCTCAGATGTGGAAACTGTCAGAAAACACTGCTCTAGTGATGCAGAGTACCTAATGCTGAAATGCAGACCTTTTTATTTACCAAGGGAGTTGACTGCTGTGTTCATTCTGTCTGTTTACATTCTTCCATATGCAAACCCCAGTGCTGCCATGGGGAAATTAAATTAGGTTATAAATGCACAATAAAACAAACACCCCGGTGCAGTGTTTATAAGTGGCTGGTGACTTTAACTACTGTAACTTATGGACTGCGATGCCAACATACCAACACCATATTACTTTTCTGACACGGGAGAAAAACGCACTGGATAACATGTACAACAATGTGAAGGGGGTGTACAAGGCTGTACCTCGCCCTCACTCCGAATGATCTGATCATATATCTGCTTTCTTCTATCCAGAATACAGACAGCTCCTCAAGCAAGTTCCCACTGTAAGGATTCTGAGCAAGAGCTTCACAACTGCTTTCAGTGTACTCAGTAGAATGTTTTTAAGACAGCTGCCATGAATAAGGATAGCACTGTTAACCTGGTGGAATACAGTTTAGTAGTTTCCAGCTACATAAGCACTTGCACTGATTTTATTGGGCCCTTCAAACACATCTAGTCATATCCAAACAATAAATTATGGATTAATGCAAAGGTTTGCTTCACAGTTCATTCTCGCTTCAAGGGCATATGCCTCAGGCGATGCCAGCGAGTACAAGAAAATCCAGATATGATCTATGCAGAGCTATTAGAGAAGCCAAGAAGAAATTCAGACTTAAACTGGAAGGTCACTACACTACTGCTGACATTCGGAGTATGTGGCAGGCATTGGGAAACATCACAGGCTACAGAGACAGAAGTCGAGGGTTGACCACTGGCAGTACCTGCTTCAAGGCCCAAAACACCAAGTCAATAGGCAGGAAGGGGGCTATTGAGAGTTCACTGCCCCCATTCACAATATCATACACAGATCTGGATGAGTCTCTGAGGAGGATGAACCCCTCAGAAGGCAGCTAGACCAGATAATATCGCTGGATGTGCACTCAGAGCTTGCTCTTCAACCCTTGCTGATGTTCTGGTTGACATATATAACCTCTCCCTGATACAAGCCACAGTTCCCACCTGCTACAAAAAAAAACACCTTTACGAGGTGAGGTACAAAAATAACTGGATTGGTAAAAAAAAATATATATTTATTGATGAATTACAGTATTCTAAATATTGTCACCTTCTATTTACTTCCCCTACCGATCTCTACACCGCACCATACATATCTTCCATTGATTGAAACAGCGCTGAAAGTCTTCAACAGGCTTGCCACTTCTGTCTTCACTTTAACCACTGAAGAAAAATGTGTTCCCTTTGGGTCACTTTTGATTTTCGGAAACAAGTAAAAATCACAGGGAGCTAAATCAGGTGAATAGGGAGGATGATCCTCACAGGTGGCGCAGTGGTAGTGCTGCTGCTTTGCAGTAAGAAGACTGTGGAAGATTGTGGGTTCGGTTCCTCCCTGTGTGGATAGCACTTTGAGTACTGAGAAAAGCGCTATATAAATGTAATGAATTATTATTATTATTATTATTTTTATTATTAGGAATGTTTTTGTCAGTCAAAAACTGCTTTACGGAAAAAGCATTGTGCACGGGAGCTTTGTCTTGTCTTGTCTCGCTGTATGCTTTTTTCACCCGACATTATCACAGCAACTTATGTAGTGATTGTTGTGCAAATACTGACTGGGCTATTCATAGGATATACCTAGCCAGTCGGCGGTTTGAGAGGGCGTGTAGGAGGGGATATAATTCTATGTTTCATGTCTAGCCGACCTCCAGACAGTTTTCCAGGAAAGCCCCAAGCCCAGTCTGGTTATTTTTGTGTCTCACCTCGTATTCCACTGCCAAAAATGGGCAAAGCAATCTGTCTGAATGACTACTAGCGCATTGCATCGACTCCTATAGTCATGAAATGCTTCGAGAGAAATCATTATGAGCCACATTCAGAATTCATACCTGACAAAATGGAACCCCTACAGTTTGCATATAAACCAAACAGGTCGACAGAGCATACAATTCTTACACACCTAGAGAACAAGGACTGCTACACCCGATTGCTGTTTATTGATTATAGCTCGGCTTTAATATTGTGATACCAGCTAATCTCACCTACAAGCTCTCCATTCTAGATGTTCCACCTATTCTCTGCCACTGGTTCTGGGACTTTTTAAAAAGGCAACACCCAGTCAGTCAGGCTGGGGAAAAATATTTCCAAAACAATAACCATAAATACAGGAACCCCACAAGCATGTGTTTCAAGTCTCATGCTGTACAAGCTCTTTACCCATGACTGTGTCGCATCCCAGCACAACAAATTTGCGGAGGATACCACTATCACTGAACAGATTTCTGGGTGTGACAAGTCAGGGTACAGGATGGAGGTGCCTTGTGAAATGGTGTCAGGGTAGTAATCTCTTTCTTAACACCAGCAAAATGAAAGAGACGATTATTGACACATGGAGAAAAAGAGGACAGCACCCATCAGTGTACATGGAAGAGAATGAGGTGGAGAAAGTGGCCACATTTAAATTTCCTGGCATTGACATCTCTGAGGATCTCACTTAGACCTACCATGTCACAGATCTGGTGGTGAAAGCT